>NC_041391.1:360235547-360307288 GCF_002162155.2 Triticum dicoccoides | reverse complement strand
GGCGGGCGGGGCTGCGGGCGCTGCTACTGCTGATTTCTACGGCGGCTCGGGGTGGCGAAGTGGGGCGAGGCGGTGGCTTATAAAGACGAGGGGGAGGGGCGGCTTGGGGGAGGGGCGGCTTGGGGGAGGGGGCAACGCGGTGGCGGGAGTCCGAGGCGGCGGTGTGGTGGCATGCGGCGTTGGGAGACTGGCTCGGGGTCGGGGGCGAGCAGCGCTGGGCCGGCTGGGCTTCGGCCCAGTTGATCCGAAGATTTTTTTAAAAAAAAATATATTTTTCGTCCGAACAGAAAAATCCTAATAAAATATAAAGAAATCCTAAAAATATCAGAAACAATTTTCGTCGTCTAAATAAAATATTTAGAACAAAGTGAACATTTTTGGCCTAAAATGCAATTTTGAAAAATGCATATTTTTCTAATTCAAATAAAATAGCAATAAAATCCAAATAAAACCATTTATTTGATTTTAACATTTTTCCTCCAATATTTCTTTTATTTTGGAGAAGTCATTTTATCTCCTCTCTTTCATTTTTATTCTGAAAATATTTTGGAGAGAAAAATAATTAAAATCAAAATGATCCTCTTTCAAATTTGAGAAAAGTCAAATATGAAAATAAACGAAATCCCCAACTCTCTGCGTGGGTCCTTGAGTTGCTTAGAATTTCTAGGATCGAACCAAAATGAAATTAAAATATGATATGCATATGATGACCTATGTATAACATTCCAAATTGAAAATTTGGGATGTTACAAACCTACCCCCCTTAAGATGAATCTCGCCCTCGATATTCGGGTTGGCTAGAAAATTGGTGTGGGTGGTCCTTCCGTAGATCTTCCTCTCGTTCCCATGTGGCTTCATCCTCGGTATGGTGGCTCCACTGAACTTTGCAAAACTTGATAACCTTGCTGTGTGTGACTCGGCTGGCAAACTCGAGAATTTTCACTGGTTTCTCCTCGTAGGTCAAATCACTATCCAGCTGAATCGCTTCCAGTGGCACTGTATCTCTCAAAGGAATATCGGCCATCTCTGCGTGGCACTTCTTCAACTGGGAAATGTGAAACACATCGTGAACTCCTGACAATCCTTCTGGCAATTCCAGCTTGTAAGCAACTTCTCCCATACGTTCCAAAACTTTGTATGGTCCCGCAAAATGTGGTGCTAGCTTTCCCTTAACTCCAAAATGCTTAACTCCTCGAAGCGGTGACACACGAAGGTACACTCTGTCTCCGACTTCGTAAACTGTCTCCTTGCGTTTAGAATCCGCATAACTCTTTTGCCTGGACTGGGCTACCTTGAGTCTGTCGCGAATCAACTTAACCTTCTCTTCAGACTCTTTAATCAAATCTGGTCTGAACCACTACTAGGGAAAACCTTATACACAGAACTTTAGCAGTAGCATGGGCCAAAAATGAGCGCTGGTGCTAAATAGCAGTAGCGCACCTGCTCAAACCGCGCTACAGATAAAGTTCTAGCAGTAGCGCGCCTCCACCCAAACACGTTACTATTAAAATTCGCACGGCTTATCCCACAGGCTACACATAGTAGTAGCGATCTACAGAGAACAACACTACCGCTAATTTCTTTGTAGCAGCGCGGTTTGCTCTAAACTCGCTACTGCTAAAGGATCTAAAATTAAATGGAAAGCAGATATAAAGGTAATTGAAAATGAAAGAAATAGAATAAGGTGAAAGGAGAAAAATAAAATGTGAAGAAATATAAATGAAAAGGGAAAAAGAGAAAGGAATAGCAGTAGCGTGTATCGCAGAACGCGCTGTAGCTAATGTAGTAGCAGCACGCTTTCCCTAACGCGCTACTACTACTTCTGACTTAACCGCGGGTTCGTCCTTCCCCACGGCCACTTCCCCAAATTCAACTCCTCCGCTCTCGCCGCCGTCGTCGCCCGTCGGCCGCCGCGCACTCTCCGCACACCCTCTACGCCGCCCCCGACCCCGGATTCAACGTCGCCCCCGCCCCCGACCTCAATGTCGCCCCGGACGCCGCCCCCGACCTCGACGCCGCCCTCTGCCGTGCGCTCAAGCCCCAACCCCGACCTCGACGCCGCCTGCCCCTCCCTCGTCGCAGTCACCCGAGGTGAGCACGCCTGCTCCTCCCTCTCCCCTACCTCTGCCTAGGGTTTCTTCATATTTTAGTTGCATCAAATTAGTTAGGGTTCATGTAAGGGTGGAAACGAATCGGATGCGGATGCGGCTCAAATTAGTTAGGGTTGATGTAAGGGTGGAAACGAATCAAATTTCTAAGATGAATCATAAAATGAGTAAAAAAATTATTTATAGTTCCTAGGTACTAATTAGTTAGTAAGAACTAGGTACTAATTAGGTACTAGTTTATTTTTATTTGTAGTAATTTTATTTTTAGTAAGAACTAGTTGAATTAATTGAACTAGTTAGTAAGAACTTGTTGTATATCTTGTGTTTCTCAAATAGGATATGTGCTTGCCCAAGTGGCCGGTCATGTTTGCAGGTTACACCTCCGAGTGGCCTATGTTTTGCCGGAGTGTTGATTAATTTCCATTCCGGCAAATTTCAGGCGCTCGATATGTCCTATTTTAGCAAAGGTCATGCCGGATTTTTCCGTGAATTTTGGCATGACTTGTGCCAGAATATGTAGGAAATATCGAGTGCCCCGGATTTGTGTGTTGAGTATCCGGTAGTTGTCTTCGATCGATTTTTAATTAATGTTTCAACTATGAACATAGGAAATGTCTGACGATGAAAAGGATTTCGGTACTTGCAAATACTGCAAAGACGAGTGCGGCCTGTGCGACGGAATCTTTCTAGATGATGATAGGCGCTTTAGCATCAAGCTGGACGAGAACTTCGAAGTGGATACAGTAAGTCACAACGACAAGTTTTTTTCGTAATTAAGCATGACATATGCTTCATTTGCTTCAACTTATAATTTATTTATTTTTACTATTCTACTAGCGTATCCCCTGCCATGCAAGAGTTTTTGTATTGGATAAGATAGGTTTCAGTCGTACTATGGAGGTAAAGAAAGTTTACTTGAAGACCAAGCATGGTTATATTTTTCACACAAAATTATACAATTCAGACGACTACACCTATTTTGGATGCAAAACATGGTGAGCACTATGCAAGACTTATGCATTTGAGCCTGATATGGTTATCACCTTTGATATTCGTCCGGAAGATGACATTGAAGGTAATACCGACATCTGAGTCGATATTTATGTCTTTGATATTGTTTATTCAAAAATAGTTGACAACTAATTTGTATTGTCAGCTTATTTTGGTGCAAGCAAACATGTCCAGCACTTGGTAGACAGGACCTACTACTGTGCCGGGGCTGAACTCAACTGCGAGGAGCTCAGTCATTATGTTTCATGGCTTGCGGATCTTGATACTGTCAAGATAAATTTTCTTCCTGCATTTAGAAATGTTAGTACTGAAAACATGCGACCAATAGTGTTCGTAATGAACTACAGTCACATCTATTTAGGAAGGATGGTAAGATTTTTACTATTTGTCCTCAGTGCATCTTTTCCATACATTATTTTTGAAGCTAAACTTCATTGCTAAGTATGTTACCATACGATGTTCTTCAACATGGACTCCCGATGAATGTTGTGCCTTATGCGATCGAGACTAAAGGTAACATGAGTATTATTAGCTTACGGCCAAGATATCCTACAGATTACTTTAGTGCATTCAAGATTAGCGACGGATTCTTAATAGTGCAAGACTGGACCAAATATGTGATGGAGGAGCGCAGAGAAGTACTAGGGGGCAGCAAACAGATGCGCTACCCATGATTAGGAGACAGGTTCATCTGCATGCTCCAACTTGATGAAGGAGGAGAGCTATACATGTTTTATGTTATTTTACTAAGAGAGAGCAGCAGGAGTGATTAGCTAGCTAGAAATGAGTTTGAAGGTGATGATGTGCTACACTATTACTATGATGATAAAATAGCTAGTGTTGGTGGTAATGACTATGATTATTATTATTAGCTAGTGTTAGTGGTGATTAAATAAATACTGTTGGTGGTAATGACTATCATGATAATTAAATAGCTTGTGCTGGCGGATTAGATTCAAGTGGAGGCAACATGTGATGCACATCAAAAGTACTACTAGTCCAAACTAGATCAAGTTTGGATTAGTAGTATACTTTTGACATGCACCACATATTGCCTCCACTTGAACCTAATCCACCTTCATTTGACACACTGTTATGGACATAATGATATAAACCTCATAATTGGTATTGTACCAAAATTTGAATAACGGCGGATAAATACACTAAAAAACAAAAGAAAAAGAATACTAGTAGCGATTGTTAGTAAAGACGCTGCAACTAGCCAGATTAGCAGCAGCGCGGGACAGAAGAAGCGCTGCCGCTATGTGTCTTAACAGTAGCGCGTGTCACACGCGCTACTGCTAAGTAATAGCTGTAGCGCCTTATTAGTAGCGTGGCAGCGCGTGCTACTAGTGGGCTTAAAACCCGCGCTACTACTAGGGCTTTCCCTAGTAGTGAACAACTAACGATCTCCAACTTCATCCCACAATAACGGCGTCCTGCACCTCCTTCCGTATAATGCTTCGAAAGGGGCCATCTTCAAATTGGCTTGATAACTGTTGTTATAAGAGAACTCTGCATACGACAAATTGTCGTTCAAACTAGATCCATAATCTAGCGCACAAGCTCTCAACATGTCCTCCAGAATCTGATTGACTCTCTCGGTCTGTCCATCTGTCTATGGATGAAAGGTTGTACTGAACTCTAGCCTGGTACCCAAAGTCTCATGCAACTGATTCCAGAACTTTGAGGTAAACTGGGTTCCCCTATCTGATACAATGGTCCTCGTAACTCCATGCAGACATGCGATCTTGGTCATGTATAACTTTGCCAACTTAGCACTGTATAAGTGGTCTTCATTGGGATGAAATGAGCTACTTTTGTCAATCGATCGACTACAACCCATATAGAGTCATGGCCTGAACGAGTCCTGGGCAATCCAGTGATAAAATCCATGCCAAGCTTGTCCCACTTCCATTCGGGTATCGGCAATGGTTGTAGCAATCCTGCTGGCTTCTGATGCTCTGCCTTAACTCTTTGACATACATCACATACTGCTACATACTCGGGAATATCCTTCTTCATTCCTGTCCACCAGAAACTTTCCTTCAAATCCAGATACATCTTAGTGTTTCCTGGGTGAATCGAATATGGCGAATCATGGGCCTCCTGCAGAATCAACTTCCTGATCTCAGGGTCATTAGGCACATATACGTGATCCTCAAACCATAAAGTGTCGTGCTCATCCTCACGAAATCCTTTAGCCTTTCGTTTTCTCATCCTTTCCTTTATCTCAGCAATCTCCTTGTCGGTCTTCTAGGCTTCTCTGATCTTATCCATCAAAGTGTACTGAATTTCCAATGTTGCTACATAACCTCTCGGAACTATTTCCAAACATAGCTCGCAAAGATCCTCTGCTAACTCCTTGGGTAATCCTCCGGTTATGAGCGTATTAACAAAACTCTTGCGGCTCAACGCATCTGCTACTACATTGGCCTTTCCTGGATGATAGTGCAGTTTCATATCATAATCCTTAATGAGCTCCAACTATCCCCTTTGCCTGAGATTCAACTCCTTCTGTGTGAAGATATATTTCAAACTCTTATGATCCGTGTATACCTCATAGTGGTTTCCGATGAGAAAATGTCTCCATGTCTTCAACGCATGCACTACGGCTGCTAACTCCAAATCATGTGTAGCATAATTCTGCTCATGAGGTTTAAGCTGTCGTGAGGCATATGAAACAACTCTTCCCTCCTGCATAAGTACTGCTCCAAGTCCTCGATGAGAAGCGTCGCAATACACTTGATAATCCTTTCGTTGATCTGGAAGAATCAGCACTGGGGCTCTAACCAAACATTTCTTCAACTCCTGAAAACTAGCTTCACACTCCTCAGTCCATTTGAACTTGGTGTCCTTCTTCAACAACTCGGTCATGGGCTTTGCAGTCCTGGAGAAATTCTCTATGAACCTCCGATAATATCCGGCGAGTCCAAGAAAACTCCTGATCTCCAACTGATGTGGGTGCTACCCATTTAGTTACATATACAACCTTGGTAGGGTCTACTGCTATTCCTTCTCCGGATATAACTTGTCCAAGAAATCCAACTTCCTTTAACCAAAACTCACATTTGCTGAACTTGGCATATAACTAATGTTCTCTAAGCTTCTCAAGAACCAAACGCAAATGTTCCTTATGCTCCTCTTCATTCTTCGAGTAGACCAATATATCATCAATGAACACCACGACGAATTATCCAAAAACTCCATAAACACCTTGTTCATCATGTTCATGAAATAGGCAGGCGCGTTAGTCAGACCAAATGACATAACGGTATACTCGTATAGCCTGTACCTTGTGGTAAAAGCTATCTTAGGTATATCCTGCTCTGAGATCTTCAGCTGATGGTATCCTGATCGCAGATCAATCATGGAAAATACTTTAGCTCCTTGGAACCGGTCAAACAAATCATTGATCATCGGAAGTGGGTACTTGTTCTTGATCGTCACCTCATTCAATGCACGATAATTAACAACCATCCTTAATGGTCCATCCTTCTTCTCCACTAGAAGTACTGGGGCTCCCCCAGGTGACGAACTTGGTCGAATGTAACCTTTATCCAGTAACTCCTTAATCTGCTTCTTAATTTCCTCCAAATCCTTTGCAGGCATCTGACACGGTCTCTTTGATATTGGCCCGGTGCCTGGCAATAGTTCAATCAAAAACTGAATGTCTCGATCCAGTGGCATGCCTGGTAACTCCTCTGGGAATATGTCGGGGTAATCCTTCACCACTGGTACTTCCTCCTGTACATCTCCTGATAAGGAACTTACTTGAGTCCTCCTCGGCACATGCCAGGATACATACTTGATCCTATTCCTTCCGGGTGGTGAGCATAATTGACTTACTAGCGCAATCGATGTTTCCTCCATACATCGATAACCAATCCATACCCAAAATCACATCCAATCCTTGCGACTCCAGAATTATCAGATCGGAGGGGAAAACATGCCTACCTATGGTCAATGGCATCTGAAAACATCCTTGGGTTGCCATATGCTCCGCTCCTGGCAAGCTTATTAACATAGGTGTCCTAAGAACTTTGGTGGGCAACTTATACTTATCCACAAATCCCCTTGATATATATGAATGTGATGCACCAGTATCAAAAAGAACGATTGCAGTAAATGACTTAACCAAAAACTTACCTTTAACTGCATCTGGCTGCTCTTCAACCTCCTTCACGCTAACGTGGTTCACTTGTCCCCTGTTGAAAGGGTTGGGCTTCTTCCCAGAGCTTCCATTGCCATTTCCATTCTTTGCTTCAGAACACTCGGTGGCGTAGTGTCCATTCTTCCCGCACTTGAAATAAGTAATGTAACTTAGCTCCTTCTTGGCGGGCGTTGCTGGGTTGGAACGGTTTTGGCTGTTGCTTCCTCCATTCCCATTCCCGTTCTTGGGGCCACTATGGTTATGCGAACTTCCTCCATTGGAATTATGGCCTCCATGGTTATGGTGAATGTGTCCTCCCGAGTTTGGTGTAAAACGAGGTCTCTGCTGAGCTCCTGAATTGTACTTCCCTTGTCCATACTTCCTCTTGCGGCTCTCTATCTGCTGCCGCTTCCCTTCAATCATAAGAGCTCTATATACCAACTCCTGGTAGTTGTTGAATGTTGCCACTATCAACTACATGCTCTTCAGTCCTTCCAGAAACTTCTCCTGCTTAGCGGCATCTGTAGCTACGTCATCAGGGGCATAACGTGCTAACTTACCAAACTCATCCACATACTGGCCCACTGTGTGCAAGGTTGGAAAACGCGGTAGGCATAAGCGAGGCGGTTGGCCATCGCCTAGTGCCTAGGAGGTGCCTAAGCACCCTAGGCGCGGCCTAGGCGGTATTATAGTTTTTACTATTAAGGTGTGTTTGTGGTTATTATATGTGTGTCGATATTAATTTAGGGAACATAAATAAGTTAACTACTCCCTCTATCCATCTATATAGGGCCTAATGCTTTTTTCGAGACTAACTTTGACCACATGTTAGAGCAATAATATATGACATGCAAGTTATACAAAGCATATAGTCAAGTTCCTACGTGAAAGGAGCTTCCAATGATATAATATTCACATTATACATCTCAAATACTATTAATCATATAAATATGCAAAGGGATTCTCAAAATACACATTACGCCCTATATATATGGATGGAGGGAGTACCATCTACTGCCATTGGGATATGGCCCATTTAGCATATCAGTTCAATATGGCATGATTTCTCACTTGGGTAGACAATTCCTTGCTTGCCCTGTCTAGACTTCCATTTATGCCCTAGGCGAGGCGTCTGGCCATTGCCTAGCGCCTAAGCGTGCCTAAGCGCCTCCTAGGCACTGCCTTTTCCAACAGAGACTGTGTGTCCTCCTTGGCGCAAGTTGCAAAACTCGCGCTTCTTCATGTTCATAGCTCCTGCTGAAACATGGGCAGTGCGGAAAGCCTACTGAAACCAATCCCATGTAACAGTGTCAATGGGGTAAGTGGCTGTGAAATTTTCCCACCATGATGCTGCAGGTACATCAAGCTGATGTGCGGCAAAACGCACTCTCTCCGCATATGTGCATCCTGCAGTGGTCAGCTCCCTTCCAATCTTGCGGAGCCAATCATCTGCAACAATCGGCTCGGTGCTACTAGAGAACATCGGCGGATTAAACCTTAGGAAACGGGCTAAGTGATCAACAAGTGGTGGTGGTGGTGGGTTGTTGTTGTTGTTGCCTTGGTTCTAATTCTGAACTAGTAGTTGCATCAAGGTATTCTGCTGCTGGATCAACTGAGTGAGCTCCGGTGGGAAAGCAAATCCATTGTCACGTCTCGGAGGCATCCGGTGGGTTTAGAAAAGGTGAGAAAACAGAATAGAATGAGGTCTAAAGGGAAAACACTACCCATGTGCTCATGAGACAAACACACTCATATCACACCAATCAATTCAAACAAGGGCATACAATCGATCTAACTATCGTTACAAAAGTGCTTGGACTATTCTATATACATGGGGGAATACTACTAATAATATGGTGGTCGACTAGAAATTTTGATCGGTGGAAGACTCCATGATATCCGCTCTAGCTTCATCAACGTAGTCATCATCGCTATCAGGGTCGGAGTCGGTGTCGTCGATGATGATGTAGTCCTCCGAACGAATGTCCTTGGAATGGTCATCAGCTCCTCCTGGCGCGGGGTCTCCCATGAATACTCCTAGCTTCCTTGTCAGGTCGTCATTCTTCTCCACTAGTATTGTCATTTCCTCCTCATATCCGTCGCGTGTAGACTTGAGTTCCTCTTCTAGCTCCATGATCCTGGTCATCGCCTTCTTCAGATCTATCATGCTTGCGCACATCTGGTTCTCCTGGCGACGAATGTGTTGGTTTAACTCCTGGATGAAAGCTCCAATGGACCTGTCCCTCCTGGTACTGATCATCTCCCATTGCTCATCTCGGCGCCCACATATCTGGTAGATAGTTTCCTTAAGATCCTTGTGATAAACTTCTCCGATGCGTCCCATGGTGATGTGGGCTGCCATGCTCTTTCCTAGACTCCAGGTTGGTGCATCAAAGGAAAACTCTATGGGCTCAGTAACTGGCATGAATGTCCTTCCTGGAACTTGAACTCGAATCATCCAACGCTCCTCTTCTGGTAAAGTGGTGATGTAGGTCCCGGTGAAGCTTAGTATTCCGATGTTCAGGTACCTAGTGACTTCCTTCAAGTGTCGCCCAAAAGGTGTGTCTTCATCCAGTTGTGTAAACTTGTTCCTTGAGTCTGCCATCCTATATAGTGGAAAAGGGAGAGGAGTCAGAAATGAGTAGAGAAGAGTGACCTATGGTTTAACTTAGTGGTCGTGTCGTATAGTCAGCGTGTGCTCTGATACCATCTTATAGCGACCAGACCTCAAACGGTCAAGTCTCTGTGCATCAGTGTCATCCCTGGATCGATAATGCTGACACGCACAGTACTCGAGGATTTATAACAGAGTTTCAATCACACACATATTACATCAAATGTCTCAAAAGAGAACTTACTACAATAATATGGCTTAAGGCCATCTAGATAAGATAACAGCGGAAAGCTTGGAAGATAAAGTGAGTCCATCAACTCCAACGGCATAGCTGAGTGAATGACAACGACCTATCGCACCTTACTCGTCATCTGAAAAGTCTGCAACATGATATGTTGGAGCCCGAAACGGGTCAGCACATGGAATATGCTGGCAATGTAACACAAAAGAGTAATGAACAGAATAAATGCTATCACTACATGCATATATGGCTGGTGGAAAGCTCTATGGTTATTGATTTTCCATAAAGCCAATTTTTTCCTACAACAAAGGAATATATTTCATTTAACTATCATGGTGGTTGTTAAACATTGAGAAGGTTCCTCCAACTCAATCCCAATTAACACTATCAATTAACCCAACAAATTAATTTAGAGTGATGGGGTCCACATGATAATCCAAGAACCAGATACTCAAGATGTCCATAACCAGGGACACGGCTAACCATGATTAGTTTGTACACTCTGTAGAGGTTTGCGCGTTTTCCCCACAAGACTCGATCTCCTCTGTTAGATTTCTTGCACTACATGGTGTTCAAGAAACAGATGACCGAGACATAGTCTTTCAGAAACATTAACTCTTTACTCTGGATGGACAGTTACACCTACTTTCCCCTACATCTGCTAGCCCACGACTGGAAGAGGTCATGTAACCTACTTAACTATGCTAGAGCCCATAATAGCTTGTGGCCGCACACGGAAGTTTCTAGCATGAATAATCTTATGACCCCTTTGAGCCTGGGTGGCGAACCGTAGGATGATCACACAGGTACTCCGAGATATCCTAGGACAACACTGGACTCTCGAGGAGCCCGCAACCAATCCACCCATATGTGTACTTAAGTAGCCACCTTAAGTTAACCTTAATTAACAATTCTCACATATGTTATGGATACACTCACCCAATCCATAGCATAGAAACCTGAGCATAACGTAGAAGTAACTCCCAAAGGTTGATAATAAGAGGGCAATAGGTTCTACCTCATCATCTACTTCCCAAGACCACATGTTATTCAGATCCTAACCATGCAATGTTTGAGGATTGTAACTAATGCATAAAAAGTGGGTAATAAAGGGATATGATCAAAGTGTTACCTGCCTTGCTGACGATCTGCAAACCCTAGAGACTCATAGTAGCACGCTTCGCACTCCGGGAATTCTATTGTAAACAAACAATAGCATACATAAGCACCCCAAAACTCAAATAAGATCCAAACAGAAAGTTCAACTTAAGAGCTAAGATATGCAAAAAGAATCAACTCAAACGGAGCAACGAAACTCAAGATACGAACGAAACAAGATCACTTACTAATCTGGACTAAAGTCAAATTTTACAGTACCAAAATCATGTTCAAGTTGGTTAAATAGAAAGAGGGCTTCGATATGAAGACTTAGGCGCTGATTTCATCTAATTTGGATAAACGAGTAAAAAGTTATACTAGATTGAAGATCAGGGCAGAAATCATGATCAAAATAATCGCAGATAAAACCCTGGAAAATAAAACGAAATGAACAGACTAACAAACGAATGTTCGCTGTGTGAACCTAACCGGCTAACAACGTTAGTTAAAATGAACGAATGGACGAATGTCCGCTAAATAAATAAACCGTCGAAAACCGAACCGATCTATTAAAAAAGGATCTAGGGGTTTTTCAAAGAAAAAAACCTGGCGGTTTTTACCTAAACCAAAAAAACGGGCGGCGAGATCCGCGAAGTCCGGCGGCTGGGCGCGGGGCGAGGCGAGGCGCGACACGGTCGACGGAGTGCGGCTCGGGGCGGTGGGGCGCGGCGCGGCAGCGGCAGGCGGTGGCGCGGCAGCTCGGCGGCGGGGTTGCGGGCGCTGCTGCTTGCTGCGGCGGCTCAGGGTGGCAAAGTGGGGTGGGGCGGCGGCTGATAAGGACGAAGGGGAGGGGGTGGCTTGGGGGAGGGGGCAAGGTGGCGACGGGAGTCCGAGGCGGCGGCGACTACTATGAGTCCGAGGCGGCGGCGGCTACTATGAGTCTCTCTCCATGGGTCCTTGATTTGCTTAGAATTTCTAGGATCAAACCAAAATGCAATTAAAATATGATATGCATATGATTGACCTATGTATAACATTCCAAATTGAAAATTTGGGATGTTACAGCTACCGAAGAAGCTCCAGCCAGCGGACGTCCGCCCAGGACCGGACGTCCAGCGCATGACGCTCCAGCGAGCGGACGTCCGACCAGGACCGGACGTCCGGCGCCTGAAGCCCAGCCGACCCAAGTCCCAACCGATGAGAGCTACAGCGAGCGGATGTCCGGCCCCCTCTGGATAACCGGCAACAGCCCAGTGAGCGGACGCCCGACCCGCACCGGGCGACCAGCAGTTCCATACCCGAAGCGTTTCAGCGGGAATCCGAAGTGACTGGACGACCGGCGACTGGACGACCGGCCATCTCCGGACGTCAGGTACAACGTTTATAAACGTAATTAGCGGAAGTCCGGGCCCTAGCGGACGTCCGGATCTCCGCGAGCGACCGGACGACCGGTAGAGACAGGACGTCCACTGCCTGTGTGTGTGCAGCTTCGGGCCCGAGGCCCATGTACCCTTTCATTCCACCCCCTTTTGCACTTATACTATAAATAGACCTCCTCCTCCTCCTCCACTTGGTTACTTCTCCATTGGAGTTCACGGCCTCTTCGCAGAAGATCCCCCAAACGGATTCAGGACCCCATCACGGGAAGACCCTTCAAGACCTCCTCACATAGAAGACCTTTTGTATCATCCTTTGTTGACTTTGAATCGTGTATCATTCTTTGTGCTTCGAGGATCTAGCATATGTGTGACCATATCTTGTTGGTTGAGTGATTTCTCTCGTGTTTCCCCTCATGATTTCTACTCGTGTTCTTCGTAGGATCCCCTCCAATCGTGAAAGATCGGGCATCTAGGGTTCTACCCTACATCATCTTAGTAACATGAGCCATGTTGATCACATATTTGGAGCCCCTACCCCTTGTTTTCCAGCTTGATCTTGTTGTGTTCTTCCCCAATTTCGAAAATCCCCACCAAAAATAGCCCCAAATGTTTATTGTGATTTGTTGGTGTGATGAAGTTTTGTTGGATTTGATCCATGGATTTTCTTTGCCATGAGTGGATCTAGCTTTCCCCCATCATCTCCACCATTTCCATCCACAAAATCGCTCGGTTTTGACCAAATTCGCCACCTCCACCATGAACCCGAGCTGTTCATCCCGTGCCCGAAAATCGCCCAGGCACCGGACGTCCGCTAGCCACCGAACATCCGACGATCGTACGACCGCTCATAGACCGGACATCTGTTGTTCTGTCAGGACCCCGACTCGATGTCACATCGATCTAGCCGGTAACACCGCATATCACTTTGCGGCCTCACGCACGATATCCCCACGGGTGTCGCCTTACCTTTGCCTGGGACCGTTTGCGCCTTTTGGCTCACGTATATGATAGTGTCGCTAGCATCCATATGATAAGGAGCCCGGGCTGACATGACTAGTCGTAAACCCAAAGTGGCACAGACTTACAGGGACAGGCATCCATGACCCAGCTTCGAACGTGTCGGTCATCAGCAAGTGGGTCCGGGCTGTAGCACTGGGCTAGCAGGACTCCGGTAAACCGGGTTGTAGTGGGCTAACAGGACTCCGGTACTCAAAGCGTGACATTTCCCCGAAGGGACAGACACAGGAACGAAGAAGGACACATGCCGGCCAGCCTAAGTGTTCCAGAGCAGTAGCAAGCTACCATGGCTCAGCGGTAACACTAGGAGACATTTCCCGGTAAGAGAGGCTACTAAAGATAAACAACTAGATAGTCAGATCCCACACATACCAAGCATTTCAATCATACACACAA
Source organism: Triticum dicoccoides (assembly GCF_002162155.2). NCBI lineage: Eukaryota > Viridiplantae > Streptophyta > Magnoliopsida > Poales > Poaceae > Triticum > Triticum dicoccoides. The sequence continues at coordinate 360,293,271 of NC_041391.1, read as the reverse complement.
TATGCTCGATATGTGCAAATACAACGAAGCATCACAACATGACTCTATGACACAAGTACTTTATTTAAGGCTCAGGGAGCCATACATAACATACACAAAGGTACGGGTCTCACGACCCAACATTCAAGTCATACAGTCATACAAACCAACAGCGGAAGTAACTTGTCTGAGTACAGACAACTAGTAAAATAAAAGAGGCTTGGAAAGCCTAGCTATACTACATGGTCCTTCACAAGCTCAGGGTCACCACCTGGGCCTTTAGCCTACTCGTTGATGTCAATGTCTACATAGAACCCATCAGAAGGGGTTGCAGCGTCTTCTGTAAAATGTAAATTATAGCAACATGAGTACAAAGGTACTCAGCAAGACTTACATCAGATCCTACATACATGCATATTATCAAGAAGGGTTGGTGGAGTTATTGCAGCAAGCCAGCTTTGACTCTTGGCTAGACTATCCTACGATACTTCAACTTGAAATGGTTTTGCGCACACGAGTCCACTACTCACCACTTCAATACACTACCGAGGATCCGCCTCCGTCTTCCTACGGAAGAGCCATCCTCGGCACTCACACTTATCTTGAGGCTTTTAGTAGTTTCCATTTACTTGTCTATGAACTGTATAGGCAACCAAGTAGTCCTTTACCGCGGACGCGGCTATTCGAATAGATCATGTTAACCCTGCAGGGGTGTACTTCTTCACACACGCTCTCACCACTTACCGTCGTTTACACGACATGTACTCGGCAACCTTCAAGCGGAAGCCCAATGTGGGTGTCGGCCACGACCTACCTAATCACCTAAGCCTCCAGTCCAGGTTTATCGCCTATCCAGGTTCCATCCGCAGGGAGTCCGGCCGAGGTTTCCCATACGGCCCCGAACGATGTGAACAGGGTTCCCGAAATACCTAACGGGTATTCGGTACACCGTGCCACGTACCTACCGCATCACAGCCCACCCCTATGGTCAGCGCTGTCCACGGCCTCCAGTAGGCTACAAACACCAGAAACTACTTGCAACTCCTGGACGGAGAACTAGGGTGAATAAGAAGCCGAGAGGGTCCATTGGTTTCGGGCCCAATGCATGGTAGTAGCTGATTCTTAAATCACACATACAGATCTCAGTGCTTAAGGTCGGCTTCAATGAAACAACCCACCATGTACTCCTACATGGCCTCTCATCGATACCTTTACCAAATCGTGTTCACCACACCACTCTCATTACTGACATAATCATTTCACTCTAGCCCATCACCCAGATGAACCAGACCTGACACGACTCTAAGCATAGCAGGCATAGCAAGGTAGGAACAACACATACATATGGCTCATACAACTCCTACACATGCTAGTGGGTTTCATCTAGTTACTGTGGCAATGACAGGTCATGCAGAGGAAATGGGTTCAACTACCGTAGCACACAGCAGTTTGAAACGCGTTGTCTTAATGCAGTAAAAGAGAGCAGGAGCGAGAACATGGGATTGTATCGATATGATCAAATGGTTGGTTGCTTGCCTGATGGGTCGATGCACTGATACGGTTCTTCGTTAGGGTAATCACGGTACTCCTCGGAGGCACAACCTGTCGCAAAGGACACCGATACACAACCATCACCAAACAATGTGCAACAATATGATTGTCACACCCTAGCTAGTCATGCATTAGAGTGTTGCATCATGTTTACTCTTTCATCAGAAACTTGAAATGGGGATGACAGAACCCCCAGTCCCCTCTGAAACCAACTAGGGTTTACTAAAATAATTTTCAATGAACCTGAAATGCCCTTCTAAAATGCCCATCATTTTTGTCTTGGTTCAGAACCTCTGCCAAAAGTGGTGCACATTTTCCTAGGCCATCTTAGGGTTTTTGAATTAATTCATAAATATTTGAATTTGGGCATTTAAAATTATATAAAATATTTAAATGCTCAAATACCTCCAAACTAAAATGTTTCATGTTGGAAATAATCCAACTATGGACCAGGAGTGATTTGGTGATTTTTGAAGTTGCCTAGGTATTTTATTAAATTCAACAAAGTTGCAGATATATTAAATAAAAACAGAAACAGAAAAAAAGGGGAAAGCTTACCTGGCGCCTGCCCCCGGCCCACCTGCCGGCCCAGCCCAGCACCGCTCCAGCGAGCTGCTTGCCGGCCAGGCAGGCAGGCAGGTGCCCGACGGCGACCGTGGCGTGCGCCACGCACCTGCTCGCCGCCTCGCCGTTCCCCTCGCCAGGTGACGTCGTGGATCGGTCTCTCTCTCTCCCCCGAACCCCCCAGACACCCCCTCTCCTCTCCAGCTCCTCCTCCTCGCACGCCCCAGCCATGGCCGACGCCATCGCCGCCACCCCCTCGCCGTAGCCACGCCCTCCGACCACCCCACGCCGTCTCACCGTGTCCAGGAGCTCCGCCGCTGTCCACTTCATCGAGCAGCCGAGCCCCGAGCGCTCGCAACGCCCGAGACCACCGCACCGACCTCGCCCGAGCTCACCGTCGCCGGAGATCCCCTTCAACGCCGTCGTCGCTCCGGTCCATCTCCGGCCGCACCAAGGACTCCGTCGCACTCACTGTGAGCTTAGCCATCTTTCCCTCCCTTCCGTTCTTGCTCCCGAGCCGTGTAGCAACCTCCCGGAGCTCAACCGCACCCACCGCCGTGGACCTCGTCGCCGACGTGCTCCCGGTCATCCTCCGGCCACAAGATGGTGTCCATCTTACTCACAAAGTTCCGCAGCACCTAGCTAGCTACTCCACGAGCCTCACCGAACCCTCTAGCGTCAAGTTCGTCTTCGGCCGAACCCCGGTGGCCGCCAAGGTCGTCGCCGGCGCCAACTCCGGCCACCCCGACCCCAACGGACTCCGCCAAGAGCTGCGGTTTGTCCTCAGCTCCACTCCGGTGGTCTCCGCGGCCCATTTGGTGGCCGGAATAGCCAAAACCACTCCCGCCGCCGCGTCGGGCTCGCCGGCGGCTAAACGCCGGTGCAGCCGACCCGGGTTTGACCACGGGTGGGCCCTGGTTGACTCCCCTGAGTCAATGATAGGTGGGGCCCAGCCCTGTTAATTAAACAGGATTAGTTTTAATTAAGTTTTAATTAAAATAATCACCCTGACATGCGGGACCCACTGTCAGGTTTGACCTGGACCAGTTCCGTTGACCTGCTGACGTCACACTGACGTCAGGCTGACGCAGTAATTGATTTTCTGGATTTAATTTAAATCAGGAAATTCCAGAATATTATTTAAACTTCAAAAATTCATAACTTTTATTCTGTAACTCCAAATTGGACAAATTATATATGAAAAATGATCAAAAAAATCCAATCTATCCATCTGTACTATTTTCATGCATGATCAAACAAGTTAAATTGATGTTTTAAGCAGAACAAGGAAAAGCACTTTAAAAGGCCATATTTGAATTTGAAATTTGAATCCTAGATTCAAATTTGTTCAAACCCTTCTGGTTTTAGTTGCATTAGCCCAATAAACTCATTTTGCCATGTCTCATGCATGCATCATATTGTTGCATACTGTTTGGTAATGTTGTGAATCGGTGCTCTCTGCGGCAGGTTCTGTCCCCGAAGAGTACCCTGATTACCCTAGCGAAGAACCGTATCAGTGCATCGAACCATCAGGCAAGCAACCAACCATTTGATCATATCGATACAATCCCATGTTCTCGCTCCTGCTCTCTTTTACTGCATTAAGACAACGCGTTTCAAACTGCTGTGTGCTACGGTAGTTGAACCCATTTCCTCTGCATGACCTGTCATTGCCACAGTAACTAGATGAAACCCACTAGCATGTGTAGGAGTTGTTTGAGCCATATGTATGTGTTGTTCCTACCTTGCTATGCCTGCTATGCTTAGAGTCGTGTCAGGTCTGGTTCATCTGGGTGATGGGCTAGAGTGAAATGTTATGTCGGTAATGAGAGTGGTGTGGTGAACACGATTTGGTAAAGGTATCGATGAGAGGCCATGTAGGAGTACATGGTGGGTTGTTTCATTGAAGCCGACCTTAAACACTGAGATCTGTATGCGTGATTTAAGATACAGCTACTACCATGCATTGGGCCCTGAAATATGACCCCGCTCGACTTCTTATTCACCCTAGCTCTCTGTCCAGGAGTTGCAAGTAGTTTCTGGTGTTTGTAGCCTACTGGAGGCCGTGGACAGCGCTGACCGTAGGGGTGGGCTGTGATGCGGTAGGTACATGGCACGGTGTACCAAATACCCGTTAGGTATCTCGGGAACCCTGTTCACATCGTTCGGGGCCGTATGGGAAACCTCGGCCGGACTCCCTGCGGATGGAACCTGAATAGGCGATAAACCTGGACTAGAGGCTTAAGTGTTTAGGTAGGTCGTGGTCTACACCCACGTCGGCTTTCGCTTGAGGTCTGCCGAGCACATGTCGTGTGCAGACGCTAAGTGGTGGAAACATGTATGAAGAAGTACACCCCTGCAGGGTTATCATAATCTATTCGAATAGCCGCGTCCGCGGTAAAGGACTACTTGGTTGCCTATACAGTTCATAGACAAGTAAATGGAAACTGTTAAAAGCCTCAAGATAAGCGTGAGTGCCGAGGATGGCTCTTCCGTAGGAAGACGGAGGCGAATCCTCGGTAGTGTATTGAAGTGGTGAGTAGTGGACTCGTGTGCGCAAAACCATTTCAAGTTGGAGTATCGTAGGATAGTCTAGCCAAGAGTCAAAGCTGGCTTGCTGCAATAACTCCACCAACCCTTCTTGATAACATGCATGTATGTAGGATCTGATGTAAGTCTTGCTGAGTACCTTTGTACTCATGTTGCTATAATCTACATTTTACAGAAGACGCTGCAACCCCTTCTGATGGGTTCTACGTAGACGTTGACATCAACGAGTAGGCTAAAGACCCAGGTGGTGACCCTGAGCTTGTGAAGGACCACGTAGTATAGCTAGGCTTTCCAAGCCTCTTTTATTTTATTAGTTGTCTGTACTCAGACAAGTTACTTCCGCTGCTGGTTTGTATGACTGTATGATTTGTATGTTGGGTCGTGAGACCCGTACCTTTGTGTATGTTATGTATGGCTCTCTGAGCCTTAAATAAAGTACTTGTGTCATAGAGTCATGTTGTGATGCTTCGTTGTATTTGCACATATCGAGCATATTGTGTGTATGATTGAAATGCTTGGTATGTGTGGGATCTGACTATCTAGTTGTTTATCTTTAGTAGCCTCTCTTACCGGGAAATGTCTCCTAGTGTTACCGCTGAGCCATGGTAGCTTACTACTGCTCTGGAACACTTAGGCTGGCCGGCATGTGTCCTTCTTCGTTCCTGTGTCTGTCCCTTCGGGGAAATGTCACGCTTTGAGTACCGGAGTCCTGTTAGCCCGCTACAGCCCGGTTTACCGGAGTCCTGCTAGCCCAGTGCTACAGCCCGGACCCACTTGCTGATGACCGACACGTTCGAAGCTGGGTCATGAATGCCTGTCCCTGTAAGTCTGTGCCACTTTGGGTTTACGACTAGTCATGTCAGCCCGGGCTCTTTATCATATGGATGCTAGCGACACTATCATATACGTGAGCCAAAAGGCGCAAACGGTCCCGGGCAAAGGTAAGGCGACACCCGTGAGGATACCGTGCGTGAGGCCGCAAAGTGATATGAGGTGTTACCGGCTAGATCGATGTGACATCGAGTCGGGGTCCTGACAGCGTTGGCATCAGAGCCGGACTGCCTGTAGGTTCTCCAAGCCAAACTGGTCGATGTTGAGTCTAGAAATTCTTTAGTTATATGTAGGGGAATTGTTTGTGGGAGGAACGTAAGGCTCTTTTTACTCCTTTATCTTATGACATTCTGATCTGAGTCAGTCCATTCTTCTACCGGGGGATAAGGAATTAGGATCTATTCTCTCTATCAGGATCACGTGTTACTAATCAGTAGTACCTTATAAGTTTGATGGATACAAACCTAGTTCAGTTCTACTACCACATTATGTTGTTAGAATGGATTCAGAACTTTGATATGATGATGTTGAGTGTGTATGTAATCCTTTGTCAAATGTCTCAAAATCCTTCTTGAGCATTTACAGCTGTTATGCTGCCGGAATTTCGCTAGAAATTCTAATGCCTTTGCATTATGATTGTGCTTTCAGATGGCCACTCGTGACCTCAATCAAGTGGTTCGCCTGACTCGATGCCTAGATGTACCCGGCCATACTGCCAAGTTGGTCAGGGTAATGACTGAGGCTGGATACCGCTGGTATCCTGAGTACACGGTCGAAGAGCAATTCCGAGACTTTAATCAAAGCCAGTATCTCTGCACTGTCAGGATATTTCCATCTTATCCTGGATCCACCGAGCCTCTTCACTGCTCTTATGGTCTCGGGGTTACTATTGAGATGGCTGTGCAGGACGCCGCCTACTCTATGATGACCATTATGCGAGTCAGATCTGGTCTATTTCGGGACTCTGATTTCCGGTATATGCCAGGATCACTTCCGGGAGCACAAGGGTATCTCCAGGCTATCTATGCTGACCCCACCCAGGAGGATTCACGGACTCGCACCACTGCCAAGATGCTCGAGGATAAGGACCGTGAAAATCGGGCCTTGAGGTTAGAGCTCTTCAATACCCGTGCTGACCACTGGGCCACTTTGACTCGGTTCGCACTGGCGGTGCAAGCTGGATATTCAGATATGCGCGATCTCTATCCTGTGAGATCTGCTCTGCCAGACATGATGGTTTGGCGTGATGTAGGAGGCATCACCCCACCTCGCGGTCCCCGCAGGCCACCGTTTGTTGGTCCAAGGCCTCATCCTAGCCCCTATGGTCCACAAGCTCCGCGAGATCGTCTGTTTCCGGATGATCATGTTGAGCTCCCAGGCTATGGAGGTGACTTTTACGAGGACTACTACGGTTCGGTCTGAGTTAGTGGTAGTATCACTAGTTCGCACTAGCTGTGTCGTCTATCGTCCCGCATGACTCGTGGGATATGACCTACTTTGTACTCCTTCCGGAGGTGTAGAAAAATAATGTATAGGAGCTTGGAATGCCTCCGATGAGATGTAATCCTCTTTTCACCGTAATAGTACTTTGTTTGGCCTTGTACTAAACTCTGTATGGTGTGTATGACGATGGAATAAAAGAAGCAGTTCTGTTTTTACCATGTCATACGGATGATCATCTTGCATTTCGAGTTATTCCTTGCATTTTTATCCTATGTCGGAATTTTATCATCCTGACTAAATCATTGTCTTGTTTACCTAGGATGGTCAACACGCGCGCTAACCCTGCTTCTCAAGAGCAGGCCGAAGGCAGTGAAGCCAGGGATGTAAATCTGCCTCATCCTCCTTCACTAGCCGAGGTTATGATGGAAGCTGAGAGAAACAAGCGGGAGACCAACCGTTTGTTGGAGCGTATTGAACAGAACACAGCACACCATCAGAGGACTAACGTGGTGTCACTCAGTGATTTTATCAAATTACATCCACCCACGTTCCACCACTCCGTCGAGCCTCTCGACGCTGATGACTGGCTTCGCAGTATCTCTCACAAACTGCGTTCCACACTGGTAGCGGAGGCTGACAAGGTCACCTTTGCTGCATATCATCTTGAAGGCCCCGCCAGTCTATGGTGGGAGAATTATGGAGCTATGCGCCCGGCGGGCCATGTCACTACTTGGGCTGAGTTCAGTGAGGCTTTCCGTGAACATCACATTCCGGAGGGTCTCATGGACCGTAAACGTGAAGAATTTTGCAGTTTCACCCAAGGCCGACTCTCTGTGGATGCTTACAGCAGGGAGTTTGGTAATCTCGCACGATATGCAACTGAGGAAGTGTCTACTGATGCCAAGAAGCAAGCAAGGTTCCGTAAGGGCCTTAGTCCTGAGCTTCGCCGCGACCTCCGTCTGCATGAGTGCACATCTTTTCAGAAACTTGTCAACAAAGCCATCAGTGCTGAAACTGGTCAGACGGACTATGACGCAACACGCAAGCATGGTCGTGACATGGGTTCCTCATCCGGTGCTGGTCCTCAGAAGCGCCGCGTGCGGGTACCCAACACCGCCCTGCCACCCAGGTTCACACCGAGGCCATCCTTCCAGGCGCCTCGCCCCGTTCAACAGTCTGCACCGGCCAAGCCCTATGGAGGTCCAACTAACAATGCTCCTCCACGTACCAGTTCCGTGACTTGTTTCAAGTGTGGGGAATCTGGCCACTATATGCGTGAGTGTCCCCAGACCAACCCCAATCAATCTGCTAAAGCTGTTGGCCGTGGCAAGCGGACAGGAAAAATTTTCCACGCCAAGCCGGTCACCGCTTCACGTGGCCATGTCAATTGTATTTCTGCCGAAGAAGCTCAAGAGGATCCCAACGTCGTTCTCGGTACGCTTCTTGTTAATTGCCACCCGGCATCTGTTCTTTTCGATACAGGAGCCTCTCATTCTTTTATATCTGAAAATTATGCTCGTTTGCATAACGTCGCATTCGGTGATATGCCAACCTCTATGGTAATTCAAACTCCGGGATCCAAATGGCAAACTTCTCGAGTAAGCCATGGAAATGAAATCCAAGTCGACAGACTTGTTTTCCTCGCGTCTTTGATAGCCCTTAAATCTTCAGATATTAATATCATTTTGGGTATGGACTGGATGTCAGCTCATCAAGCCAAAATTGATTGCTTCTCTAGGACTGTTCAACTCACCCATCCTTCGGGGAAGATAGTCAATGTCTTGACCCGAATAGCCAAGCGACAATTATATTCTCTTAACGCCAGCCCTTTGCCAGACCTTGAGGACGTTCCGGTAGTCCGTGACTTCCCGGATGTCTTTCCAGAGGAATTGCCAGGTGTTCCACCTGACAGGGATGTTGAGTTTGTAATAGACCTCATTCCAGGAACCATTCCGATTGCTAGAAGACCTTATAAGATGGCACCCCTAGAACTAGCTGAGCTTAAGAAACAACTCGATGAGTCCTTGAAAAAGGGTTTCATCCGACCTAGCTCTTCTCCGTGGGCTTGCCCCGTCCTATTCGTCAAGAAGAAGGATGGTACGGACCGGATGGTTGTAGATTACCGACCTGTCAACTTGGTCACCATCAAGAACAAATACCCACTCCCCAGGATCAATGACCTGTACGATCAGCTCGCTGGATCCTCAGTTTTCTCCAAGATGGATTTGAGGTTGGGCTACCATCAAATCAAAATCAGAAACGGGGACATCCCTAAAACGGCCTTGTTACTCGTTACGGCCAATACGAGTACACCGTCATGTCCTTCGGATTAACCAACGCTCCAGCCACCTTTTCTCGGTTAATGAACTCAATCTTCATGGAGTATTTGGATAAATTCGTCGTGGTTTACCTCGATGATATACTCATCTACTCCAAGAACGAGGAAGAACATGCCGAACATCTAAGGCTAGTGTTGCAAAAACTTCGAGAGCATCGCCTTTATGCCAAATTTTCTAAATGTGAATTTTGGTTGTCAGAAGTGACCTATCTGGGTCATGTAATATCTGGTAAAGGTATTGCTGTTAACCCTGAGCGAGTTCAAGCCGTCCTTAATTGGACTCCACCTGAATCGGTCAAGCAAGTTCGGAGTTTTCTGGGCTTAGCGAGCTATTGTCGTCGCTTTGTCGAGAACTTCTCCAAAGTTGCCAAACCTCTAACCGAACTCCTCAAGAAAGATAAGAAGTTCGAGTGGACTCCACAATGTGAGCACAGCTTTCAGGAACTGAAAAGACGCCTGACCTCTGCTCCCGTACTGGTACCGCCAGACTTCTCCAAGGACTTTGTTATCTACTGCGACGCCTCGCGACAAGGACTAGGTTGCATTCTCATGCAAGACCGACACGTAATTGCCTATGCTTCACGGCAATTGCACCCACACGAGGAGAATTATCCTACTCATGATCTAGAGCTTGCAGCTGTAGTCTATGCACTTAAGACCTGGCGACATTACCTCCTCGGTAATCGTTGCGAAATATTCACTGATCACCAAAGTCTGAAGTACATTTTCACCCAACCGGATCTGAATCTCAGGCAAAGACGTTGGGTTGAATTGATCACAGACTTCGACTTAGGAATAACCTACACCCCAGGGAAAGCCAACGTCATGGCTGATGCGCTAAGTCGTAAATCTTATTGTAACAATCTGGTGTTACAACAAAGTCAACCGCTTCTCCATGAGGAATTTCGGAAGCTTAACCTTCACATTGTTCCTCAAGGATTTCTTTCCACCTTGGTGGCGAAACCTACTCTTACGGATCAAATCATTGCTGCCCAGAAGCGAGATAAGGGAATAGCTAAGATTAAGGAGAACATTGCTAGTGGAGGTGCTAGTTGTTTCTCCACAAATGATCATGGTGTTGTGTACTTTGAGAACCGTCTAGTGGTTCCCAAGAACCAGCATCTACGGCAGTTGATCCTTAAGGAGGCTCATGAATCTCCTCTCACCATTCATCCCGGTAGTACTAAGATGTATCAGGACCTACGCCAGAGGTTCTGGTGGACTAGGATGAAGAGAGAAATTGCTCAGTATATTGCTAATTGCGACGTCTGTCGTCGTGTAAAAGCAGAGCATCAACGGCCTGCTGGCACCCTTCAACCCTTAGCCATTCCTGAATGGAAATGGGATAAATTTGGCATGGATTTCATTACCGGTTTTCCCAGGACCAAGAGAGGGAATAATGCTATTTTCGTCGTGGTCGATCGTCTTTCCAAAGTAGCCCATTTCCTACCTGTTCGTGAGAGTATAACCGCTAGTCAGCTGGCAGACTTATACATCTCCCGAATAGTGTCCCTCCATGGTGTTCCTTTGGAAATTAACTCGGATCGAGGAAGTCTTTTCACCTCTCGATTTTGGGAAAGTTTCCAAAATGCTATGGGAACCCGTCTCTCCTTTAGCACCGCCTTCCACCCTCAGTCGAGCGGTCAAGTGGAACGCGTCAATCAGATTCTAGAAGACATGCTTCGAGCCTCTGTTATCTCATTCGGAATGGACTGGGAGAAGTGCCTTCCATTTGCCGAATTCGCTTACAACAACAGTTATCAATCTAGCTTGGGTAAAGCCCCTTTTGAAGTTCTCTATGGACGACGGTGTCGGACACCCCTTAACTGGTCAGAGACCGGGGAAAGACAATTCTTTGGCCCGGATATGATTCAGGAAGCAGAAGAACAAGTTCGTATCGTTCGTGAAAAGTTGAAAACAGCACAATCTCGTCAAAAGAGTCAATATGACCGAAAACATAAGGCTACGACTTTCGAGGTTGACGAGAAGGCTTATCTTCGGGTCACCCCTCTGAAGGGAACCCATCGTTTCGGTATCAAAGGCAAATTGGCTCCTCGTTACATTGGACCTTTTCGCATTCTCGCCAAACGAGGAGAAGTTGCCTACCAGCTGGAACTACCTCCGCATCTCTCCAGAGTCCACGATGTCTTCCACGTTTCTCAACTCAGGCGTTGCTTCTCGGATCCTATCCGTGGAGTGGACTACGAAACGCTTGATCTCCAAGATAATCTTACATATCGAGAGTACCCCATTCGTATCCTCGATCAGGCCGAACGTACCACTCGGCGTCATAATATCAAGTTTCTCAAGGTTCAATGGTCGCACCATTCTGAGGATGAAGCAACTTGGGAAAGGGAGGATCGTCTTCGACTCGAGTACCCCGCCTTCTTCCCGGAGGAACCCAATTCTCGGGACGAGATTCTTTTGAGTGGGGGTGAGTTGTCACACCCTAGCTAGTCATGCATTAGAGTGTTGCATCATGTTTACTCTTTCATCAGAAACTTGAAATGGGGATGACAGAACCCCCAGTCCCCTCTAAAACCAACTAGGGTTTACTAAAATAATTTTCAATGAACCTGAAATGCCCTTCTAAAATGCCCATCATTTTTGTCTTGGTTCAGAACCTCTGCCAAAAGTGGTGCACATTTTCCTAGGCCATCTTAGGGTTTTTGAATTAATTCATAAATATTTGAATTTGGGCATTTAAAATTATATAAAATATTTAAATGCTCAAATACCTCCAAACTAAAATGTTTCATGTTGGAAATAATCCAACTATGGACCAGGAGTGATTTGGTGATTTTTGAAGTTGCCTAGGTATTTTATTAAATTCAACAAAGTTGCAGATATATTAAATAAAAACAGAAACAGAAAAATATATAACAGGAGGAGCTTACCTGGGCTCCTCCACTGTGCGGCCCAGCCAGCTGGCCGGCCCAGCCAGCAGCCGGCCCAGCCCACCACTGCAGCCCTCCATCGTCTTCCTCCCCTCGCCCCGAAGCTGCTGCGTGCTCGCACGCGCACGGCCGCGCGGCCACCTCCTGCTTGCCGACGAGCTCCTGGCCGCGTGGACGACTCCCGCAGGCCGTCCCGATCCCCCCCTGCTCTCTCTCACTCTCTCCCGACTCTTCCCTCCTCTCCCTCGCTCTCTCTCTCACACGGCCGAGCACCACCGTCGCCGCCATTCGCCGTAGCAGCCATCTCCGGCCACCCCTCGCTCCCCCGACTAGCTCAGAAGCTCCGCCACGACCCCCTCTTCCTCCCCACCGCTCCACAGCTCCCCGGAAGCCCTGCATCGCCGCCACGTCGCCGTTCCCCTCTTCGGGCTCCGACCATCGTCGCCGTCGAATTCGTCGTCTCCGGCGCGTCCCCGAGCCCGCTTCGACGCCCACTGCAACCGCGGTGAGCTACGCCACCGTTTCCCCCTCTCCTCCCCCTCGTTCCCCCACCGTAGCCTCCTCCCCACCACGGCCGAACCTCCACCGTCGCCGAGCTCGCCGTCGACGCACTCCGGTGACCATTTGGTCACCCCGGCGAGTCCAACGAGTTCGCAAGACCCCGTAGAGCATCCCTAGCGCCTCGCTTCGCTCGACTTCGAGCTCCAACCCTGTTCCCGTGCACGACCGAACCCCGGCGGCCGCAGCCGAGCTCGCCGCCGTCGACTCCGGCCACCCCGACCCCAACGGACTCCGCCAAGAGCTGCGGGTTGTCCTCAGCTCCACTCCGGTGGTCTCCGCGGCCCATTTGGTGGCCGAAATGGCCAAAACCACTCCCGCCGCCGCGTCGGGCTTGCCGGCGGCTAAACGCCGGTGCAGCCGACCCGGGTTTGACCACGGGTGGGCCCTGGTTGACTCCCCTGAGTCAATGACAGGTGGGGCCCAGCCCTGTTAATTAAACAGGATTAGTTTTAATTAAATTTTAATTAAAATAATCACCCTGACATGCGGGACCCACTGTCAGGTTTGACCTGGACCAGTTCCGTTGACCTGCTGATGTCACACTGACGTCAGGCTGACGCAGTAATTGATTTTTTGGATTTAATTTAAATCAGGAAATTCCAGAATATTATTTAAACTTCAAAAATTCATAACTTTTATTCTGTAACTCCAAATTGGACAAATTATATATGAAAAATGATCAGAAAAATCCAATCTATCCATCTGTACTATTTTCATGCATGATCAAACAAGTTAAATTGATGTTTTAAGCAGAACAAGGAAAAGCACTTTAAAAGGCCATATTTGAATTTGAAATTTGAATCCTTGATTCAAATTTGTTCAAACCCTTCTGGTTTTAGTTGCATTAGCCCAATACACTCATTTTGCCATGTCTCATGCATGCATCATATTGTTGCATACTGTTTGGTAATGTTTGTGAATCGGTGCTCTCTGCGGCAGGTTCTGTCCCCGAAGAGTACCCTGATTACCCTAGCGAAGAACCGTATCAGTGCATCGAACCATCAGGCAAGCAACCAACCATTTGATCATATCGATACAATCCCATGTTCTCGCTCATGCTCTCTTTTACTGCATTAAGACAACGCGTTTCAAACTGCTGTGTGCTACGGTAGTTGAACCCATTTCCTCTGCATGACCTGTCATTGCCACAGTAACTAGATGAAACCCACTAGCATGTGTAGGAGTTGTTTGAGCCATATATATGTGTTGTTCCTACCTTGCTATGCCTGCTATGCTTAGAGTCGTGTCAGGTCTGGTTCATCTGGGTGATGGGCTAGAGTGAAATGTTTATCTCGGTAATGAGAGTGGTGTGGTGAACACGATTTGGTAAAGGTATCGATGAGAGGCCATGTAGGAGTACATGGTGGGTTGTTTCATTGAAGCCGACCTTAAGCACTGAGATCTGTATGCGTGATTTAAGATACAGCTACTACCATGCATTGGGCCCTGAAATATGACCCCGCTCGACTTCTTATTCACCCTAGCTCTCTGTCCAGGAGTTGCAAGTAGTTTCTGGTGTTTGTAGCCTACTGGAGGCCGTGGACAGCGCTGACCGTAGGGGTGGGCTGTGATGCGGTAGGTACGTGGCCAGGTGTACCGAATACCCGTTAGGTATCTCGGGAACCCTGTTCACATCGTTCGGGGCCGTATGGGAAACCTCGGCCGGACTCCCTGCGGATGGAACCTGAATAGGCGATAAACCTGGACTAGAGGCTTAAGTGTTTAGGTAGGTCGTGGTCTACACCCACGTCGGCTTTCGCTTGAAGTCTGCCGAGCACATGTCGTGTGCAGACGCTAAGTGGTGGAAACATGTATGAAGAAGTACACCCCTGCAGGGTTATCATAATCTATTCGAATAGCCGCGTCCACGGTAAAGGACTACTTGGTTGCCTATACAGTTCATAGACAAGTAAATGGAAACTGTTAAAAGCCTCAAGATAAGTGTGAGTGCCGAGGATGGCTCTTCCGTAGGAAGACGGAGGTGGATCCTCGGTAGTGTATTGAAGTGGTGAGTAGTGGACTCGTGTGCGCAAAACCATTTCAAGTTGAAGTATCGTAGGATAGCCTAGCCAAGAGTCAAAGCTGGCTTGCTGCAATAACTCCACCAACCCTTCTTGATACTATGCATGTATGTAGGATCTGATGTAAGTCTTGCTGAGTACCTTTGTACTCATGTTGCTATAATCTACATTTTTTACAGAAGACGCTGCAACCCCTTCTGATGGGTTCTATGTAGACGTTGGCATCAACGAGTAGGCTAAAGACCCAGGTGGTGACCCTGAGTTTGTGAAGGACCACGTAGTATAGCTAGGCTTTCCAAGCCTCTTTTGTTTTACTAGTTGTCTGTACTCAGACAAGTTACTTCCGCTGCTGGTTTGTATGTGGGGTCGTGAGACCCGTACCTTTGTGTATGTTATGTATGGCTCCCTGAGCCTTAAATAAAGTACTTGTGTCATAGAGTCATGTTGTGATGCTTCGTTGTATTTGCACATATCGAGCATATTGTGTGTATGATTGAAATGCTTGGTATGTGTGGGATCTGACTATCTAGTTGTTTATCTTTAGTAGCCTCTCTTACCGGGAAATGTCTCCTAGTGTTACCGCTGAGCCATGGTAGCTTGCTACTGCTCTGGAACACTTAGGCTGGCCGGCATGTGTCCTTCTTCGTTCCTGTGTCTGTCCCTTCGGGGAAATGTCACGCTTTGAGTACCGGAGTCCTGTTAGCCCGCTACAGCCCGGTTTACCGGAGTCCTGCTAGCCCAGTGCTACAGCCCGGACCCACTTGCTGATGACCGACACGTTCGAAGCTGGGTCATGAATGCCTGTCCCTGTAAGTCTGTGCCACTTTGGGTTTACGACTAGTCATGTTAGCCCGGGCTCTTTATCATATGGATGCTAGCGACACTATCATATACGTGAGCCAAAAGGCGCAAACGGTCCCGGGCAAAGGTAAGGCGACACCCGTGAGGATACCGTGCGTGAGGCCGCAAAGTGATATGAGGTGTTACCGGCTAGATCGATGTGACATCGAGTCGGGGTCCTGACAATGATGCATGCATGAAACATGGCAATATGAGTGTGTTGGGCTAATGCAACTAAGACCAGAAGGGTTTGAACCAATTTGAATCAAAGTTTCAAATTTCAAACTCAAACATGGCCTTTTAAAGTGCTTTTCCTTGTTCTGCTTTAAACATCAATTTAACTTGTTTGATCATGCATGAAAATAGTACAGATGGATAGATTGGATTTTTCTGATCATTTTACATATATAATTTGTCTGATTTGGAGTTACAGAATAAAAGTTATGAATTTTTGAAGTTTAAATAATATTCTGGAATTTCCTGATTTAAATTAAATCCAGAAATATATATATTGCGCCAGCATGACGTCAGCATGACGTCAGTGGTCAACTGCGGCTGGCTGGGGTCAAACCTGACGTGTGGGGTCCACACGTCAGTGACAGGGGGGGTTTAACAGGGTTAGTTTAATTCTAATTAAGAATTAGTGGCGCTGGGGCCCACTGGTCAGTGTCAGGGGGTAGTTAGTTTAACTAATTCGGTTAGTGCTAATCCTAATTAGCTAACAGGGCTGGGCCCACCTGTCATGGACACAGGGGGGTCCTGTCGTGGTCAAGGTGGGTCAAGCCCACCGGCGACATGACGCCGGCGAGGCCCGAGACGGCGGCGCGATACGGAAACGCGCTACAGGGCACGGGCGAGGCCGTGCTTGGGCTCGTTGGAGAGCCCTTGCTCCCGCGCGTCGAACGGTGGTGGTGGCCATGCCTGAGGTGGCCGGTACCGACGACGGCGAGCTCGTGAGCGGCGGCCGGAGTTCGGGTGCGGTCGGGATCGGCGTTGCTGCTCGCAAGCGAGGGAGCTGAGGCGCTGGAGGGGCTCTACGGGTCGCAGCAAGCACAACGGGTGCACGCCCGTGACCAAATGGTCACCGGGGCTTCGCCGGTGACGAGCCCGTGCGGCGGAGCGTCTCGGCTCCGGTAGAGGGGCGGCTAGAGCTCGAAATCGAACATGGGGTTAGGGGAAAACGAAGCAGGGGCTCACGGGGATCATGCAGGGAGGGTCAGCGAGCTCGGGGAAGCACGAACGGCGGCGAATCGACGGCGACCATCGGCGGCGGTCGAGGACGAAGACGATGGTGTGGAGGCGATGCAGAGCTTCCCGAGGGGCTTGGCTTGGTGGGGAGGAAGAGGGGGTCGCGGCGGAGCTCCTGAGCTCAGCGGAGGGGCGAGGGGTGGCCGGTGACGGCTGCTATGGCGAACGGCGGCGAGGGGTGCGTTCGGACACGGGAGAGAGAGAGCGAGGGAGAGGAGAGGAAGAACCGGGGGAGAGTGAGAGAGAGCAGGGGAGGGCGTGGCGTCGTTCCAGGCCATCCAGACGAGGAGGGGAGGGGCAGGCAGGCAGGCGAGCTGGTGGCGTGGCGCGGTGGCGCGCGCGCGCGCCGGGCACACTCCCCTCCCTCTGTCGAGGACGAAGACGACAGAGGAGGGAGGCGGGCTGGGCCGGCCAGCTGGCTGGGCCAGAGGCGCCAGGTAAGAGGCCCAGGTAAGGTTTCCCTCTTTTTATTTATTTTTGTTTTTCTAATTTCTGACATTTGTTTTGATTTAAATAAAATATTAAATCATTTTATAACCTTATGCAAATTTTTGCAGGAGCTAGATATATTATTCCAGAGCTCCCCAACAGGTGGCATAATTTTTGGACATATATTAATATATATAACTAATATATTTCCAATGCAAATATTTATGCATTAATTCCAAATGCCCAAAATTAATACCTATGAGCTCTTAAAAATATTGGTTTGATTTTTATCTCTGTCCAATATTTTCAGAGAGCAACATGAGCATTTTCTTGGACCCTTTTGGAGAAATTTTTATTTGGGTCATTTTCAAAATGATTCTGAGGGTTTCACAAATCCCCATTTCAAGATTAAATGAAATTTTAAACATGATGCACACACTCTGATGCATGACTAGCTAGGGTGTGACAACTCACCCCCACTCAAAAGAATCTCGTCCCGAGATTTGGGTTCCTCCGGGAAGAAGGCGGGATACTCGAGTCGAAGACGATCCTCCCTTTCCCAAGTTGCTTCATCCTCAGAATGGTGCGACCATTGTACTTTGAGAAACTTGATATTATGACGTCGAGTGGTACGCTCGGCCTGATCGAGGATACGAATGGGGTACTCTCGATATGTAAGATTATCTTGGAGATCAAGCGTTTCATGGTCCACTCCACGGATAGGATCCGAGAAGCAACGCCTGAGTTGAGAAACGTGGAAGACATCGTGGACTCTGGAGAGGTGCGGAGGTAGTTCCAGCTGGTAGGCAACTTCTCCTCGTTTGGCGAGAATGCGAAAAGGTCCAATGTAACGAGGAGCCAATTTGCCTTTGATACCGAAACGATGGGTTCCCTTCAGAGGGGTGACCCGAAGATAAGCCTTCTCGTCAACCTCGAAAGTCATAGCCTTATGTTTTCGGTCATATTGACTCTTTTGACGAGATTGGGCTATTTTCAACTTTTCACGAACGATGCGAACTTGTTCTTCTGCTTCCTGAATCATATCCGGGCCAAAGAATTGTCTTTCCCCGGTTTCTGACCTGTTAAGGGGTGTTCGACACCGTCGTCCATAGAGAACTTCAAAAGGGGCTTTACCCAAGCTAGATTGATAGCTGTTGTTGTAAGCGAATTCGGCAAATGGAAGGCACTTCTCCCAGTCCATTCCGAATGAGATAACAGAGGCTCGAAGCATGTCTTCTAGAATCTGGTTGACGCGTTCCACTTGACCACTCGACTGAGGGTGGAAGACGGTGCTAAAGGAGAGACGGGTTCCCATAGCATTTTGGAAGCTTTCCCAAAATCGAGAGGTGAAAAGACTTCCTCGATCCGAGTTAATTTCCAAAGGAACACCATGGAGGGACACTATTCGGGAGATGTATAAGTCGGCCAGCTGACTAGCGGTTATACTCTCACGAACAGGTAAGAAATGGGCTACTTTGGAAAGACGATCGACAACGACGAAAATAGCATTATTCCCTCTCTTGGTCCTGGGAAAACCGGTAATGAAATCCATACCAATTTTATCCCATTTCCATTCAGGAATAGCTAAGGGTTGAAGGGTGCCAGCAGGCCGTTGATGCTCTGCTTTTACACGGCGACAGACGTCGCAATTAGCAATATACTGAGCAATTTCTCTCTTCATCCTAGTCCACCAGAACCTCTGGCGTAGGTCTTGATACATCTTAGTACTACCGGGATGAATGGTGAGAGGAGATTCATGAGCTTCCTTAAGGATCAATCGCCTCAGATTTCGCACTTTGGGAACCACTAATCGATTCCCGAAGTATACGACCCCTTGATCATTAATGGAGAAGCAATTCGCAATTCCTTTCTGAATGTTTCTCTTGATGCGGGAGATTCCTGGATCTACCTTCTGTGCTTTGATGATCTGATCCGTAAGGGTAGGTTTTGCCACCAAGGTGGAAAGAAAACCTTGAGGAACAATGTGAAGGTTAAGCTTCCGAAATTCCTCATGGAGAGGCGGTTGACTTTGTTGTAACATCAGGTTGTTACAATAAGATTTACGACTTAGCGCATCAGCCATGACGTTGGCTTTCCCTGGGGTGTAGGTTATTCCTAAGTCGAAGTCTGTGATCAACTCAACCCAACGTCTTTGCCTGAGATTCAGATCCGGTTGGGTGAAGATGTACTTCAGACTTTGGTGATCAGTGAATATTTCGCAACGGTTACCGAGGAGGTAATGTCGCCAGGTCTTGAGTGCATAGACTACGGCTGCAAGCTCTAGATCATGAGTAGGATAATTCTCCTCATGTGGGTGCAATTGCCGTGAAGCGTAGGCAATTACGTGTCGATCTTGCATGAGAATGCAACCTAGTCCTTGTCGCGAGGCGTCGCAGTAGATAACAAAGTCCTTGGAGAAGTCTGGCGGTACCAGTACGGGAGCAGAGGTCAGGCGTCTTTTCAGTTCCTGAAAGCTGTGCTCACATTGTGGAGTCCATTCGAACTTCTTATCTTTCTTGAGGAGTTCGGTTAGAGGTTTGGCAACTTTGGAGAAGTTCTCGACAAAGCGACGACAATAGCTCGCTAAGCCCAGAAAACTCCGAACTTGCTTGACCGATTCAGGTGGAGTCCAATTAAGGACGGCTTGAACTCGCTCAGGGTTAACAGCAATACCTTTACCAGATATTACATGACCCAGATAGGTCACTTCTGACAACCAGAATTCACATTTAGAAAATTTGGCATAAAGGCGATGCTCTCAAAGTTTCTTCAACACTAGCCTTAGATGTTCGGCATGTTCCTCCTCGTTCTTGGAGTAGATGAGTATATCATTGAGGTAAACCACGACGAATTTATCCAAATACTCCATGAAGGTGGCTGGAGCGTTGGTTAAACCGAAGGACATGACGGTGTACTCGTATTGGCCATAACGAGTAACAAAGGCCGTTTTAGGAATGTCCCCGTTTTTGATTTTGATTTGATGGTAGCCCAACCTCAAATCCATCTTGGAGAAGACTGAGGATCCAGCGAGCTGATCATACAGGTCGTTGATCCTGGGGAGCGGATATTTGTTCTTGATTGTGACCAAATTGACAGGTCGGTAATCTACAACCATCCGGTCCGTACCATCCTTCTTCTTGACGAATAGGACGGGGCAAGCCCACGGAGATGAGCTAGGTCGGATGAAACCCTTTTTCAAGGACTCATCGAGTTGTTTCTTAAGCTCGGCTAGTTCTAGTGGTGCCATCTTATAAGGTCTTCTAGCAGTCGAAACGGTTCCTGGGATGAGGTCTATTACGAACTCAACATCCCTGTCAGGTGGAACACCTGGCAATTCCTCTGGGAAGACATCCGGGAAGTCACGGACTACCGGAACGTCCTCAAGGTCTGGCAAAGGGCTGGCGTTAAGAGAATATAATTGTCGCTTGGCTATTCGGGTCAAGACATTGACTACCTTCCCCGAAGGATGAGTGAGTTGAACAGTCCTAGAGAAGCAATCAATTTTGGCATGATGAGCTGACATCCAGTCCATACCCAGAATGATATTAATATCTGAAGATTTAAGAGCTATCAAAGACGCGAGGAAAACAAGTCTGTCGACTTGGATTTCATTTCCATGGCTTACTCTAGAAGTTTGCCATTTGGATCCCGGAGTTTGAATTACCATAGAGGTTGGCATATTACCGAATGCGACGTTATGCAAACGAGCATAATTTTCGGATATAAAAGAATGAGAGGCTCCTGTATCGAAAAGAACAGATGCCGGGTGGCAATTAACAAGGAGACCGAGAACGACGTTGGGATCCTCTTGAGCTTCTTCGGCCGAGATACAGTTGACATGGCCACGTGAAGCGGTGGCCGGCTTGGCGTGGAACACTTTCCCTGTCGGCTTGCCACGGCCAACAGCTTTAGCAGACTGGTTGGGGTTAGTCTGGGGACACTCACGCATATAGTGGCCAGATTCCCCACACTTGAAACAAGTCACGGAACTGGTATGTGGAGGAGCATTGTTGGTTGGACCCCCATAGGGCTTGGCCGGTGCAGACTGTTGAACAGGGCGAGGCGCCTGGAAAGATGGCCTCGGTGTGAACCTGGGTGGCAGGGCGGTGTTGGGCACCCACACGTGGCGCTTCTGAGGACCAGCACCGGATGAGGAACCCATGTCACGGCCATGCTTGCGTGTTGCGTCATAGTCAGTCTGACCAGTTTCAGCACTGATGGCTTTGTTGACAAGTTTCTGAAAAGATGTGCACTCATGCAGACGGAGGTCACGACGAAGCTCAGGACTAAGTCCCTTACGGAACCTTGCTTGCTTCTTGGCATCAGTAGACACTTCCTCAGTTGCATATCGTGTGAGATTACCAAACTCCCTGCTATAAGCATCCACAGAAAGTCGGCCTTGGGTGAAATTGCAAAATTCCTCACGTTTACGGTCCATGAGACCCTCCGGAATGTGATGTTCACGGAAAGCCTCACTGAATTCAGCCCAAGTAGTGACATGGCCCGCTGGGCGCATAGCTCCATAATTCTCCCACCATAGACTGGCGGGGCCTTCAAGATGATATGCAGCAAAGGTGACCTTGTCAGCCTCCGCTACCAGCGCGGAACGCAGTTTGTGAGAGATACTGCGAAGCCAGTCATCAGCGTCGAGAGGCTCGACGGGGTGGTGGAACGTGGGTGGATGTAATTTGATAAAATCACTGAGTGACACCACGTTAGTCCTCTGATGGTGTGCTGTGTTCTGTTCAATACGCTCCAACAAACGGTTGGTCTCCCGCTTGTTTCTCTCAGCTTCCATCATAACCTCGGCTAGGGAAGGAGGATGAGGCAGATTTGCATCCCTGACTTCACTGCCTTCGGCCTGCTCTTGAGGAGCAGGGTTAGTGCGCGTGTTGACCATCCTAGGTAAACAAGACAATGATTTAGTCAGGATGATAAAATTCCGACATAGGATATAAAATGTAAGGAATAACTCGAAATGCAAGATGATCATCCGTATGACATGATAAATACAGAAACTGCTTCTTTATTCCATCGTCATACACACCATACAGGGTTTAGTACAAGACCAAACAAAGTACTATTACGGTGAAAAGAGGATTACATCTCATCGGAGGCATTCCAAGCTCCTTTACATTATTTTCTACACCTCCGAAAAGAGTACAAACTAGGTCATATCCCACGAGTCACGTGGGACGATAGACGACACAGTTAGTGCGATCTAGTGATACTACCACTAACTCAGACCGACCCGTAGTAGTCCTCGTAGAAGTCACCTCCATAGCCTGGAAGCTCAACATGATCATCCGGAAACAGACGATCTCGCGGAGCTTGTGGACCATAGGGGCTAGGATGAGGTCTTGGACCAACAGACGGTGGCCTGCGGGGACCGCGAGGTGGGGTGATGCCTCCTACATCACGCCAACCCATCACGTCTGGCAGAGCAGATCTCACAGGATAGAGATCGCGCATATTCGAATATCCAGCTTGCACCGCCGGTGCGAACCGAGTCAATGTGGCCCAGTGGTCAGCACGGGTATTGAAGAGCTCTAACCTCAAGGCCCGATTTCCACGGTCCTTATCCTCGAGCATCTCAGCAGTGGTGCGAGTCCGTGAATCCTCCTGGGTGGGGTCAGCATAGATAGCCTGGAGATACCCTTGTGCTCCCAGAAGTGATCCTGGCATATACCGGAAATCAGAGTCCCGAAATAGTCCAGATCTGACTCGCATGATGGTCATCATAGAGTAGGCGGCGTCCTGCACAGCCATCTCAATAGTAACCCCGAGTCCATAGGAGCAGTGAAGGGGCTCGGTGGATCCAGGATAAGATGGAAATATCCTGACAGTGCAGAGATACTGGCTTTGATTGAAGTCCCGAAATTGCTCTTCGACCGTGTACTCAGGATACCAGCGGTATCCAGCCTCAGTCATTACCCTGACCAACTTGGCAGTATGGCCGGGTACATCTAGGCATCGAGTCAGGCGAACCACTTGATTGAGGTCGCGAGTGGCCATCTGAAAGCACAATCATAATGCAAAGGCATTAGAATTTCTAGCAAAATTTCGGCAGCATAACAGCTGTAAATGCTCAAGAAGGATTTTGAGACATTTGACAAAGGATTTCATACACACTCAACATCATCATATCAAATTCTGAGTCCATCCTATCAACATAATATGGTAGAAGAACTGAACTAGGCTTGTATCCATCAAACCTATAAGGTACTACTGATTAGTAACACGTGATCCTGATAGAGAATAGATCCTAATTCCTTAACCCCCGGTGGAAGAATGGACTGACTCAGATCAGAATGTCATAAGATAAAGGAGTAAAAAGAGCCTTACGTTCCAACCCACAAACAATTCCCCTACATATAACTAAAGAACTTCTAGACTCAACATCGACCAGTTTGGCTTGGAGAACCTACAGGCAGTCCGGCTCTGATGCCAACGCTGTCAGGACCCCGACTCGATGTCACATCGATCTAGCCGGTAACACCGCATATCACTTTGCGGCCTCACGCACGGTATCCCCACGGGTGTCGCCTTACCTTTGCCCGGGACCGTTTGCGCCTTTTGGCTCACGTATATGATAGTGTCACTAGCATCCATATGATAAGGAGCCCGGGCTGACATGACTAGTCGTAAACCCAAAGTGGCACAGACTTACAGGGACAGGCATCCATGACCCAGCTTCGAACGTGTCGGTCATCAGCAAGTGGGTCCGGGCTGTAGCACTGGGCTAGCAGGACTCCGGTAAACCGGGCTGTAGTGGGCTAACAGGACTCCGGTACTCAAAGCGTGACATTTCCCCGAAGGGACAGACACAGGAACGAAGAAGGACACATGCCGGCCAGCCTAAGTGTTCCAGAGCAGTAGCAAGCTACCATGGCTCAGCGGTAACACTAGGAGACATTTCCCGGTAAGAGAGGCTACTAAAGATAAACAACTAGATAGTCAGATCCCACACATACCAAGCATTTCAATCATACACACAATATGCTCGATATGTGCAAATACAACGAAGCATCACAACATGACTCTATGACACAAGTACTTTATTTAAGGCTCAGGGAGCCATACATAACATACACGAAGGTACGGGTCTCACGACCCAACATACAAGTCATACAGTCATACAAACCAGCAGCGGAAGTAACTTGTCTGAGTACAGACAACTAGTAAAATAAAGGAGGCTTGGGAAGCCTAGCTATACTACAGGGTCCTTCACAAGCTCAGGGTCACCACCTGGGTCTTTAGCCTACTCGTTGATGTCAACGTCTACATAGAACCCATCAGAAGGGGTTGCAGCGTCTTCTATAAAAATGTAGATTATAGCAACATGAGTACAAAGGTACTCAGCAAGACTTACATCAGATCCTACATACATGCTTAGTATCAAGAAAGGTTGGTGGAGTTATTGCAGCAAGCCAGCTTTGACTCTTGGCTAGGCTATCCTACGATACTCCAACTTGAAATGGTTTTGCGCACACGAGTCCACTACTCACCAATTCAATACACTACCGAGGATCCGCCTCCGTCTTCCTACGGAAGAGCCATCCTCGGCACTCACACTTATCTTGAGGCTTTTAGTAGTTTCCATTTACTTGTCTATGAACTGTATAGGCAACCAAGTAGTCCTTTACCGCGGACGCGGCTATTCGAATAGATCATGTTAACCCTGTAGGGGTGTACTCCTTCATACACGCTCTCACCACTTACCGTCGTTTACACGACATGTACTCGGCAACCTTCAAGCGGAAGCCCAACGTGGGTGTCGGCCACGACCTACCTAATCACCTAAGCCTCTAGTCTAGGTTTATCGCCTATCCAGGTTCCATCCGCAGGGAGTCCGGCCGAGGTTTCCCATACGGCCCCGAACGATGTGAACAGGGTTCCCGAGATACCTAACGGGTATTCGGTACACCGTGCCACGTACCTACCGCATCACAGCCCACCCCTACGGTCAGCGCTGTCCACGGCCTCCAGTAGGCTACAAACACCAGAAACTACTTGCAACTCCTGGACGGAGAACTAGGGTGAATAAGAAGCCGAGAGGGTCCATTGGTTTCGGGCCCAATGCATGGTAGTAGCTGATTCTTAAATCACACATACAGATCTCAGTGCTTAAGGTCGGCTTCAATGAAACAACCCACCATGTACTCCTACATGGCCTCTCATCGATACCTTTACCAAATCGTGTTCACCACACCACTCTCATTACCGACATAATCATTTCACTCTAGCCCATCACCCAGATGAACCAGACCTGACCCGACTCTAAGCATAGCAGGCATAGCAAGGTAGGTACAACACATACATATGGCTCAATCAACTCCTACACATGCTAGTGGGTTTCATCTAGTTACTGTGGCAATGATAGGTCATGCAGAGGAAATGGGTTCAACTACCGTAGCACACAGCAGTTTGAAACGCGTTGTCTTAATGCAGTAAAAGAGAGCAGGAGCAAGAACATGGGATTGTATCGATATGATCAAATGGTTGGTTGCTTGCCTGATGGTTCGATGCACTGATACGGTTCTTCGTTAGGGTAATCACGGTACTCCTCGGAGGCAGAACCTGTCGCAAAGGACACCGATACACAACCATCACCAAACAATGTGCAACAATATGATGCATGCATGAAACATGGCAATATGAGTGTGTTGGGCTAATGCAACTAAGACCAGAAGGGTTTGAACCAATTTGAATCAAAGATTCAAATTTCAAACTCAAACATGGCCTTTTAAAGTGCTTTTCCTTGTTCTGCTTTAAACATCAATTTAACTTGTTTGATCATGCATGAAAATAGTACAGATGGATAGATTGGATTTTTCTGATCATTTTACATATATAATTTGTCTGATTTGGAGTTACAGAATAAAAGTTATGAATTTTTGAAGTTTAAATAATATTCTGGAATTTCCTGATTTAAATTAAATCCAGAAATATATATATTGCGCCAGCATGACGTCAGCATGACGTCAGTGGTCAACTGCGGCTGGCTGGGGTCAAACCTGACGTGTGGGGTCCACACGTCAGTGACAGGGGGGTTTTAACAGGGTTAGTTTAATTCTAATTAAGAATTAGTGGCGCTGGGGCCCACTGGTCAGTGTCAGGGGGGTAATTAGTTTAACTAATTCGGTTAGTGCTAATCCTAATTAGCTAACAGGGCTGGGCCCACCTGTCATGGACACAGGGGGGTCCTGCCGTGGTCAAGGTGGGTCAAACCCACCGGCGACATGACGCCGGCGAGGCCCGAGACGGCGGCGCGATACGGAAACGCGCTACAGGGCACGGGCGAGGCCGTGCTTGGGCTCGTTGGAGAGCCCTTGCTCCCGCGCGTTGAACGGTGGTGGTGGCCGTGCCTGAGGTGGCCGGTACCGACGACGGCGAGCTCGTGAGCGGCGGCCGGAGTTCGGGTGCGGTCGGGATCGGCGCTGCTGCTCGCAAGCGAGGGAGCTGAGGCGCTGGAGGGGCTCTACGGGTCGCAGCAAGCACAACGGGTGCACGCCCGTGACCAAATGGTCACCGGGGCTTCGCCGGCGACGAGCCCGTGCGGCGGAGCGTCTCGGCTCCGGTAGAGGGGCGGCTAGAGCTCGAAATCGAACATGGGGTTAGGGGGAAACGAAGCAGGGGCTCACGGGGATCATGCAGGGAGGGTCAGCGAGCTCGGGGAAGCACGAACGGCGGCGAATCGACGGCGACCATCGGCGGCGGTCGAGGACGAAGACGATGGCGTGGAGGCGATGCAGAGCTTCCCGAGGGGCTTGGCTTGGTGGGGAGGAAGAGGGGGTCGCGGCGGAGCTCCTGAGCTCAGCGGAGGGGCGAGGGGTGGCCGGTGACGGCTGCTATGGCGAACGGCGGCGAGGGGTGCGTTCGGACACGGGAGAGAGAGAGAGCGAGGGAGAGGAGAGGAAGAACCGGGGGAGAGTGAGAGAGAGCAGGGGAGGGCGTGGCGTCGTTCCAGGCCATCCAGACGAGGAGGGGAGGGGCAGGCAGGCAGGCGAGCTGGTGGCGTGGCGCGGTGGCGCGCGCGCGCGCCGGGCACACTCCCCTCCCTCTGTCGAGGACGAAGACGACAGAGGAGGGAGGCGGGCTGGGCCGGCCAGCTGGCTGGGCCAGAGGCGCCAGGTAAGAGGCCCAGGTAAGGTTTCCCTCTTTTTATTTATTTTTGTTTTTCTAATTTCTGACATTTGTTTTGATTTAAATAAAATATTAAATCATTTTATAACCTTATGCAAATTTTTGCAGGAGCTAGATATATTATTCCAGAGCTCCCCAACAGGTGGCATAATTTTTGGACATATATTAATATATATAACTAATATATTTCCAATGCAAATATTTATGCATTAATTCCAAATGCCCAAAATTAATACCTATGAGCTCTTAAAAATATTGGTTTGATTTTTATCTCTGTCCAATATTTTCAGAGAGCAACATGAGCATTTTCTTGGACCCTTTTGGAGAAATTTTTATTTGGGTCATTTTCAAAATGATTCTGAGGGTTTCACAAATCCCCATTTCAAGATTAAATGAAATTTTAAACATGATGCACACACTCTGATGCATGACTAGCTAGGGTGTGACATGTTCCCTGACGAAACTGAATTTTTTTGCCCAAAAATTTCCAGCCACCGCCACCACTCCCGCATACGCGCTTCAAGTCACATTCCACCACCGCATACGCACTCCGATACCACCACCGCTTTCCGCAAGCACCACCTTCGCTTAACCGCTACCACCTCCAACGATTTTGACCCATTTTGGTCTTTGAGAATTTGAGTTGTGGTTCCCGTGTCCTATTGTGTTTCGGCTATATAGGTACGGTGCCACATCAATCATCAACACCGCTCATCTTCGCCAAGGACTCGTCATCGCCAACCACCGTCCTTGCTTACAAACGACTACCTCGACGGTAACCTCGACGACATCTTTGTCTACTTCTTGCCATTGCATTGATAACTACCATAGCCCAATTTTACATTGCTTTCCCATCGAGACTAGCCTTTGAGTATTGTCGGCAATGTGACTTGTGCACATTAGTGATCATACTTCCCATAGCATACATACCATATCATCATGGTACATATCTTGGTATCATCTCTTGTATCACAAAGTTGTCATCGCATACACAATTGCTATCTTCATTCGTGAAGTTTTGAATGAGAAAAGAGTTCAAAATAGAAAGATCCAAACAAGCTTTTAAGCAAGAGGGAAGGATAAGCAAAGAGCTTATAAGAAAGAACCATAGCCTCATACTACATTAAGATTGTCATACTCAATCATCTTGGATCATATCACCGAAATACCATACATATAGCATACTTGGGATAGAAGTCGTTGCATTTTTGCCTAGTAGGTTGTGCACAAGTTTCGTATCTGCCTATTGTGCAATCATGCTAGCGTCTCTCTAGTGTTGTGCAACAAGAGCATTTTCCTGGATTCCACATTTTGGCTCATTCCTTGGTTGCACGACCCCACTTATCTTTTTGTGTGTGTGTTTCCATGTACTATATCTTGCTATTGGTCTACTTGTTGCATTTGCAAATTTGTGAATCTTTTCCAACATTATTAAGGCTCACTAACAATTGCATCAAATTTTGTGCCACCATCCTAACCGAGCGCCACCATAAGCTTTTACTTGTGTAGGTGTGAGAAACGACAAGAATTGGTGTCAATTGTGCTATTTCCTCGTTGCATATTTGAGTGATCATTGATCCATCTTCAACATCGGTCAAGGTACATTTGGTATAAGTTCTTCTCTTTCTCCCACTCACATATTTGCTTGGAATGATGGATAGGCCAAGTTCTTCTACCAACCCACTCTTCATCGAGCAAAGCGATGACATGTCATCCTATGTCACCAAGAGACACCTCTTTGGTGCACAAAGAGCTTTGCATCAAGAACAACAAGCAATGAGCGGCCGCGTCGACAATCTCACCACTAACTTGTGACTCTCCAAGCAACGAACAAGAGACTACTTCAACAACAAGCTCGACGCACACAAACAAGAGAACGATGCAAGAATGGACGAGATTCGTGCCTTGTTGGTAAACCACTCTTCTACCACTCCGTCCTACTCAAGACGGAGCCGCTCGAGTCGACACTCCGGCGACACCCTCTCCGGATCAAGTACACCGACATCGAACACTCTACGTCGAGTCGCGCGCCAAGACCGTCAAGCAACTCGCAATCCTCTACACGACAATCATCCACAAGAGCAATTCGACGAGCAAGTACATCGTCATCGCCAAAACCAAGCTACTCTTGCACAAGCATAAGAAAGGCAACGTCAACGTCACTAAGAGGAAGAGCAAGTGTGCCAACACCAAGACGAACAAGATGCCAAGGCTCAACGTCTTCAACAACAACAACGTGAAGCTCAAGCACTTGAGGCGCAACGTGCCCTTCGAGAGTCAAGTCGAGCCGTCACCAACCGCAACCGAGATACGCGCAATCAAGAGTAAGCACTTCACGAAGAGATTCAAGAGCAAAACTACCAAGAAAGAGTGCATCGTCAAGTTCCTCAAGCTCCTCCACAAGCTCGACAAGCTCCTCCACAACCTCAAGTTCACCAAGAGCATGATGACTATTTAAATCCTCCACGCCAAGAGCAATATGAGGTTGACAATCACCCATGTCAAGGGCGTCATCATCACCCTTGACCACAACACAATGAAGAGCAACGCTACGACAAGCTCAAGTTCACCATGCCCAAGTTCAATGGAAGCAATGATCCCGAAGAGTACCTTTCATGGGTATTGAAGGTCGACAAGATCTTTCGTTTGCACAACTATGAGGAAGAGAAGAAGATCGCTATGGCATCCCTTGAGTTCCAAGACTATGTGCTCATGTGGTGGGAACAAGTCCTTGAGCGCCGAGAAGCAAGAGGTGAACCACCAATCACCACATGGGATGAAATGAAAGATGTCATGCGAGCATGCTTTGTGCCAACATACTACAACCGCGACCTCTTCAAGAAACTCCAACTCCTCAAGCAAGGAACAAAGAGTGTTGAAGAATACTACAAGGAAATGGAGATTGCCATGATAAGATCCAATGTCACGAAAGATGATGAGCAAACTATGGCCCGTATCTTGAATGGCCTCAATCATCCCATCAAGAAGATTGCCGACTTCCAACCCTACTCCAACCTCATTGAGCTAGTGCATCAAGCTACCAAAGCGAAATGTCAAGTGCAAGATGACTTCAAGTACGCCGAGTACTCTTCCAAGAGCTACGGCATCTCGAACAACCAAGCTTCAACAAATCCAACAACTTCTACCTCAACCAAACCACCTACAAGCAACGGCAGCAAGTCAAGTTACAAGAAAACTTCGACAACCTCAAGTCGTCCTCCTACTACAAGCAACTTCAAGCTGAGAGCTTCATCATCTACAACTCCAATCGATGAGACCGTCAAGACAAGTTCCATCAAGTGTTTCACATGCGGCGGCCGAGGCCACAAGTCCTTTGAGTGTACCAACAAGCACACCATGATCCTCAACTACGATGAAACCTATGACTCCATGAGTGAAGAGGAAATGGAAGCCCTTGAGCAAGTGACCATGCACCGGCGCGTGAACGAATATGAAGATGACCAAGTCTTTTGTGATGAGGATTCGAGCCCCGCTCTCATTGTCTCCAAAGTCTTGACTCTTCAACATCAACCAGACGAAGACAAAAGATGCCACATCTTCCACACCAAGGCCGGCATCAAAGGAATGTCCGTCAAGGTCATCATCGATGGACGTAGTTGCCATAACTTGGCAAGTGAAGAGCTATGCTCCAAGCTCCAATTGGTCAAGATGAAGCACCCGCACTCCTACAAGGTTCAATGGCTAAGCGATTCCAGCACTATCCAAGTCGAGCATACGGTGCAAGTTTCTTTCAAGATAGGAGCATATGAAGACACTTTGGAGTGTGATGTCGTCCCGATGTCCGGTTGCCACCTCCTTCTTGGTCGACCATGGCAATTTGATCGAGGTGTCATCCACAACGGGCGTACCAATCACTATAGCTTCAAGATGAAAGGAAAGGAGTATGTGCTACGACCTATGTCTCCAAGTCAAGTGATCACCGACAAGCAAGCCACCCATCATGGAAAAAAGAGTGAGAGAGCGAACCACCACAAAGAGAGTGAGCTCCACAAGCCAAAATCGAGTGCCTACGAACCAACCTGTGGTAGGATGGTTAGAGGGACAGTGGTATCCCCAGCCCACCAGGGTTCAAATCCTGGTGGTCGCATTTATTCCTGGATTTATTTCAGGATTTCTGGCGATGTGCATTCAGTGGGAGGAGATGTTCCCGTCGACGACGAGGCGCCTACGGTGACTTCGTAAATCTCAAGATGATATGTCGGCTCAGTCTTTCGGAGGTGCTCATAGGGGTAGGGTGTGCGTGTGTGCGTTCATAGGGGTGAGTGTATGCGCGTGTATATGAGAGCTTTGTGTCTGTACTGATGTTCAAAAGAAAATCGAGTGCCTCCACGATGAGTGACAAGAAAAACTTAGTCCTATTTGCCACCAAAAGTGAGATGAGAGAAGTGTGTGAGAACCCATCAAGTGTTATGCACTATGTCCTTTTGTGCAAGGACGAGGCATCAAAAACTAACACCTCTCACGATCTACCTTTAGTGTTATCTTATCTTTTGCAGGAATTCCAAGATGTTTTCCCAGACGAGCTACCTCCGGGACTACCACCCCTACAAGGCATCGAACACCGAATCGACCTCATCCCAGAGCACCTCTACCTAACAAGGCTCCCTACCGTGTCAACCCTGAGGAAACCAAGGATATCCAATGGCAAGTACAACAACTCATCAACAACGGTCATGTACGTGAAAGCTTGAGCCCTTGTGCTGTCCCGGTAATCCTTGTTCCTAAGAAAGACGACGCTTATCGCATGTGTTCCGATTGCCGTCCCATCAATGCAATCACCATTAGATATAGTTACCCTATTCCACGCCTAGATGATATGCTTGATGAGCTTAGCGAAGTCACCATTTTTTCTAAGATTGATCTTACGAGTGGCTACTATCAAATATGCATCCAAGAAGGTGATGAATGGAAACCCGCATTTAAGACCAAATTTGGCTTATATGAATGGCTTGTTATGCCAATGGGTTTATCCGAAGCACCCGGTACTTTCATGCGAGTCATGAATTTTGTTCTTCGACCCTATATTGGTGCATTTGTTGTGGTCTACTTTGACGATATTCTTGTCTTTAGCAAATCCCTCAAAGATCATGTCACCCATATTAGAACCGTGTTGCAAACCCTTAGGAAAGAACACCTTTATGCTAATATAAACAAATGCCTTTTTGGTATTGATAAGCTTGTTTTCTTGGGTTTTCGTTGTGTCTTCTAAGGGTGTTCATGTAGATGAATCTAAGATCAATGCTACTAAAACTTGGCCCCAAGCAACCAACTTGTAACAAGTGCATAGTTTTCTTGGTTTAGCCGGTTTCTATCGTAGATTTGTGAAGGATTTTAGCACCCTTGCTTCACCTTTGCATTCTCTAAGTAAGAAAAATGCACCTTTTGTTTGGGGATCATCCCAAGATACCGCATTTAATGAGCTAAAGAATTAGCTTACTCATGCTCCCGTGCTTGCATTACCCAACTTTGACAAACCTTTTGAAATTCATTGCGATGCTAGTGGTAATGGCATAGGAGGTGTGTTAACGCAAGAGAAGCGCCCCATAGCATACTTTAGTGAGAAACTTTCCGGAGCGCAACTCAATTATCCCATCTATGACGAAGAGCTCTATGCTTTAGTGCGAGTTTTGCGTGAATGGGAACATTATCTTCGCCCTCATGAATCTATAATCCATACCGATCTTCGCCCTCATGAATCTTTCATCCATACCGATAATGAAACGCTTAAGTATCTTAAGGGTCAAACTAAGTTGAACAAGCGTCATGCTAAGTGGAGTGAATTCATCGAGTCATTTCCTTATGTCATCAAGTACATCAAAGGTAAGGAAAATGTTGTGGCGGATGCTCTTTCCCGCATATGCATGCTTGTCACTAAACTTGAATTGAGTGTCATTGGCTTTGAGCACATGAAAGACTTGTATGCGCATGATCCTACTTTGGCAATTCCTTATGACAAGTGTTTGACGCATACATCTTGGGAACGCTATTACATCAAGGATGATTATCTTATGAGAGCTAACAAACTTTGCATTCCTGAGTCTTCTCTTTGTTTGCTCCTTTTGCAAGAGGCTCATGGAGGTGGACTAATGGGACACTTTGGACGCGACAAGACATTTGTTACGCTCTCCAAGAACTATTTTTGGCCCAAGATGTTCCGCGATGTCTCACGCTTCACCAACCGATGCTCTACATGTCGCAAAGCTAAGTCAAAAGCTCAATCCCACGGTCTTTACATGCCACTTCCTATTCCATATCAACCTTGGGAAGACATTAGCATGGACTTTGTACTTGGTTTTCCTAGAACTCAAAATGGAAAGGATTCTGTGTGTGTTGTTGTGGACCGATTCTCTAAGATGGCTCATTTTATCCCATGCAACAAGATAGACAATGCTTCACATATTCCAAATCATTTTTGTAGGGAAATCTTGCGCTTCCATGGAGTGCCAAAGACGATTGTCTCGGACTGCGACGTCAAGTTATTGAGTTACTTTTGGAAGACTCTATGCGCCAAGCTTGGAATCAAGCTCTTTTTCTCTTCGGCATACCATCCCCAAACCGACGGCCAAACGAAGGTAACGAATTGAACACTCTCCACTCTACTACGCGTGTTGATCAAGAGGAACATCAAGGAGTGGGAGGAGTGCCTACCCATTGCCAAGTGTGCAACCGTGCAAGACACTCCACAACCGGCAAGTCCCCCTTCGAGGTCGTCTACGGTTTCAACCCGTTGTCCCCATTGGACATTCTTCATCTTCCACTACAAGAGCGCACCAACATGGACGCGAGTGAATAAGCAAGCTACCTCAAGAAGATGGATGAAGATACAAGGCTCACCATCGAGCGCCAAGTACAGCGACTCGCGACCAAGCTCAACATCAACAAGCAACCCATGATATTGAAAATAGGAGATCTTGTGTGGCTACACCTTCACAAGGAATGCTTCCCCAAAGAACGCAAGTCCAAACTTCTACCCCGAGCCGATGGACCCTTCAAGGAGCTAGCACGCTACAACAACAACACTTACAAGATCGACCTGCCAAGCGACAAGTACAACGTGAACGACATCTTTAATGTCACAGACCTCTCGCCATACCATGGTGATGAAGCTTTGGATCCGAGGTCGGATCTTTACCAAGGGGGGGGGGGAGATGATGCGGAGAATCTCACGATCATCCCCATGGACATATCTACATCTCCCACGATAGCACTTGGACCAATGACAAGAGCTCAAGCAAAGGCTATCGAAGATAAGGTGAACTCGCTCCTCTCCGAACTTCCACTTTCTACACATGAGACATGGCTACAACCTCAAGCAGAAACACTATGTGTGATCAGGTACTTGGAGGAAGGCCACGGATCAGCTACATCCAATGGACAAGACGGTGAGGACGACGAGTATAAAGGACAAGAAGAAGAGCTACCAAAGAAGCTCCAGCCAGCGGACGTCCGCCCAGGATCGAACGTCCGGCGCCTGACGCTCCAACCAGCGGATGTCCGATGCCTGAAGGCCCAGCCGACCCAAGTCCCAGCTGACGGGAGCTACAGTGAGCAAACGCCCGGCCCCCTCTGGATGACCGGTAACACTGCCCAGGGAGCGGACGTCTGACCCGTACCGAACGACCGACAGTTCCACACCCGAAGCGTTTCAGCGGAAATCCGAAGCGACCGGACGACCAACGACCGAACGACCGTCCATCTCCGGACGTCTGGTACCATGTTTACATAACGTAATTAGCAGAAGTCCAAGCTCTACCGGACGTCTGGACCTCCGAGAGCGACCGGACGGCCGGTAGAGACCGAACATCCACTGCCTGTGTGCACGCAGCTTCGGGCCCGAGGCCCATGTACCCTTTCATTCCATCCCCTTTTGCACTTAGACTATAAATAGACCTCCTCTTCCTCCTAGTTAGGGTTAGCAAAGGATTAGCTCATATTTGTGTGAGAGCTTTCCTCATCCACTTGGTTACTTCTCCATTGGAGTTCACAACCTCTTCGAAGAAGATCCCCCAAGCGGATTCAAGACCCCATCATGGGAAGACCCTTCAAGACCTCCTCACGAAGAAGACCTTTTGTATCATCCTTTGTTGACTTTGAATCATGTATCACTCTTTGTGTTTCGAGGATCTAGCATATGTGTGATCATATCTTGTTGGTTGAGTGATTTCTCTCATGTTTCCCCTCGTGATTTCTCCTCGTGTTCTTCGTAGGACCCCCCTCCAATCGTGAAAGATCGGGCATCTAGGGTTCTACCCTACATCAGGTAGATTGCTATCTTATGCAACTAGGATTACTCTTATTAAAGCCTGCTTAGCAAGTATCCCCATTTACCTCCTTTCCTTCTCTAAATTTCCTAAATGAGTTGTTGATCTCATCAACACCCAAATGGCAAACTGCCTGTGGAATGAATTTAAAGGACAGAGAGAAATCCATTTAGCAAATTGGCCTCTAGTTTCTATGAAGAAAGAAGTTGGGGGCCTAGGAATTCCCAATCTTCATGATCTTAACATTTGTCTCTTAGGCTCATGGGTCAAGAGATATGTGAATAGAAGGTAGGATGTGGAAGGACATAGTAGATAACAAATATAATACATCTCCAAACATCTTCTGTATCCAAGACAATGTATCTTCAAATTTCTAGAAGGGGGTAGTTTGGGCTTCCAAAGCTGTCAAATTTGGATACATATGTGTGACTGGAAATGGTATTAAAGTGAGATTCTCGGAAGACTTTTGGTTTGGATCTTCCCCTTTTTCTGTTCAATTCTAGGATCTTTACTGCATTTGCAGAGAGCAGTGTAAAATTGTTAGTCAGGTTTTAGATAACGATATGATAAAACTCACTTTTAGAAGGGCTTTATCCCCTACTTTGATGAATATGTGGTATGAACTGGAAGCTGTGGCCTCGAGTATTACTTTTTCTGGTGATATAGATGCCCTGGTCTGGCAATACACTGCATCTGGATTGTTTTCTACCAGTTCTCTATATACTATCATCAACTATAGAGGAGTAACTCCAATATAGTTTATTGTAGCTATCTGGAAATTGATTGTACCACCTAGGATTCACATCTTTCTATGGTTGTTTGCCTACAACAAACTTATGACCAGAGATAATCTCTTGAAAAGGAACTTACATAAATTTGTGGATTGTGTGTTCTATTCCGAGCTTGAAAGTACCCAACATCTTTTCTTTGACTGTGTGGTTGCCCAACATATTTGGCAGGAGATTAGCTCTTTCTTTAACATGCATCTAGGAGATTCTATCACTAGTATTTCCTCTCTTTGGGTGGCTAGAAAAAGATCAGATGCTCCAAATACTGTCTTTGCTATTGCTCTTTTGGCTTTATGGAAGCACATAAACAGCTTGGTGTTTAATGGTGTGCCTTGGTAGTCTCTTGAACACATTTGATTGCTTCTTTTAAGAACAATCAAGAAATTGCGCGTGCGCTACAAGGATCACATGCTGAAAATGATAGACTCGTTCTGCCTCTACCTCCATAATCTGTTGTGATGGCCAATGGTGATCAGGATGGGGTAGACACCTTCAAGGAGATCACGTCTCCACTCAAGCCGAGGGGAGGAGGTGTTGCTGTTGGGCAGAGCCCCGTCTCTGTTATGGAAGTGCTGGGATCTCCAACATCCCTCCTATCATGAAAGTGAAAGTGAAAAGTGGTCCTGTTAAGCTGTCACTTATCTCAGTTTAATTGTCTTGTGGTGTCAGCCGTGAGGGTGCCTATTGTTATCAGTCATTTTAGTTTTTTTAGCCGTTAGACTCTTTTCTTCTACTGTCTTTGCATAATGTAGCATACCTGTTTTTCCAGGCTTCTTTCTAAGTAATGGAGCCGGGGAACCCCTTCCGTTGATCTAAGAAACCTAAATGCCCCTGACCCCGTACATATAGCGGTGGAGAGGCGCATATCCGGGTCCCCTCATGTTTTTCTACACGACAATGACCTTTTAGTGGATCTGTTCGGACAGTAAAATAGTCAAAACCTGCATATCACCTAAAATTTTCCGGACTGACAAGCTTTTAGCGGATACTGACGGTACAATGCTCTTAATGAAAAGCAGCAACTTGTTGTGTTTCGCCAATTTTCTTTTCTACATCAAACATATTATCTTATATAAGAGTGTCTCCTAACTTCATGTTAAAAATGTCTCTTAATAAGCATCATCCCTTATCTGATCGGACAATCAGAAGGAAAAACGCAGTCCTTCCGTGGATCTAAATCCTCTTTTCGACTAGGGCCAAGGAGGGGCCAGAAACAAACAACGCGTTTGGCAATATTTGGGAAGGGGATTGGGAGTTTAGTATAGGGAGTTATATTAAGATTAGAGATGTGATGAGCCGTTTTATTCCCAATCCCTATTTGGTGTATGATAGGAATTATATGTGGAAATTTGAGGAGAACTTTTATTCCTTTGTTTGGTTCATGGGAATTGACGAGAGAGTAGACTAGAGAAGTGAACATAAATTATGATGAAGGGTTAAGATTGACTCACTAAAAGAATTCCCTTCCAACTCTCCCCTCTCCTGATAATATAACGGTGAAAGCTGGAGTCTCAAATCCCATCATGTTCCTTTATAAACTAGACCATGACGGCGCGCGTTGCCACGCCCGTCGATTTTTACAATGATATGATAGGTATTGCCGCAAATGCATAAACTGGCCTGTATTTTTTGAGTAATCAAAGTTGGAAAATTCTAATCAGTATAAGTCAAAGGATGATAATGGTCACCAAAGAATGTTGAATTATAATCGAACTGCAATGAAGGAGAGTGGTACTCTAGATGACACTAGCTGTGGTTCATATTTTCAAGATTAGAAGATTGACGTTCAACACAGACCACCAACGCAAGACAAGGTTAAAGTAGACTCTCCCACAAAATAAAAGCATGCTTAAGATGAAATAACACTACCCATCTTCTCCGATACTCAAACTAAAAAAATATATCCTTAATTAACTATAAACTCTTTGGTACATTCCTTAAGAATACAAAACCATTGTCAAACAAGTAACCATAGATATGATGAAGAATCATATGGCATGACTTATATAATCCTATCATTTGTTAGGCATAAATCATGAAAGTCATACTCCCTCTGTTCCTAAATATAAGTTTTTTTAGAGATTCTAATATGGACCATATACAGAGCAAAATGAGTGAATCTACACTTTAGAATACATCTATATTCATTCATATGTAGTCCATTTCAAATATCTAAAAAGACTTATATTTAGGAACGGATGGAGTATATTGTAAATATGTAAGCAATAATTTACTTGAGCTTCTTGTTCTGGCTTAATATGCAACTTAAAACTTGTATGTGGGAATAAATATGAACACAGCCTAACACACATGACTGTGACTAATGAGTTTTTAATAATTTTGATCAGCTGCTTTCCACGTGAATGATGTGGATATATATATAATGTTACACCCATATACGACTGCTCACAACTTGGGAATGGATATGAGCAAAGTCTTTCATACAAAAGCATACATGATCAAGGTTAGTGACACTGACAAAATTCACAAGTACAGTATAAATAATAAACTTGTCATCGAGACAATGACTTCAACAAAATATAATCTTTCAAGATTTATGCAAAAGAAACTGCAAGGAAGTGAGCCAACAATTTTTGGACAAACATGCGGCAATACCTATGAAATAATATGCACTGACAATCCAACAAACACTTACCTTTTAACTATCCATCTTGTTCAAATGCTCAACAATTTTTGGACAAAGAAAGAACCTTTTGAAATTTTGGCATAACATGAGCTTTCCATATGCATTTGAATATGTGCGTGTTTGGATATGGAATT
Source organism: Triticum dicoccoides (assembly GCF_002162155.2). Classification (NCBI taxonomy): domain Eukaryota; kingdom Viridiplantae; phylum Streptophyta; class Magnoliopsida; order Poales; family Poaceae; genus Triticum; species Triticum dicoccoides. Next base: position 360,254,022 of record NC_041391.1, on the reverse strand, counting down.
CTGGATAGCCCATGATGGTGTGCATCCAGTTTATTAAAAGGTAGCTTAGCAGCCTAAAAAATATTCTTAAGAAAAACCATGAAGGTGAACTTGTATGAACAAGTCAGCAAGTGATCATAAATAGGAGAACTACACACTAAGTAACTTGTAAGCTAGCCACTGTTGTCAGACATACGTCATAGAGAAACATTTGGTGCATCTAAATTAAAACTCAACCAAAATGAAGAAGAGTCATATTCATATTTTGTCTTTTTGAAAATTGATGCATATTTTTGAAATGTTTCAGATAAATTATGGTGAGTTGGCATATTGTAGAAGAGATGCAATTCTCCCCGCAAAAAAAAAGAAAAAACAAGAGGAGATGCAATTCTATGGACAACATTCATCCAAAAACAAAATTCACTCAAATACTTTAAATCATCTATAGACCAAGAGTTGTGACGACAAAATTGTAGGATTAGTATTAGTATTAGTACTCACCTGACCTTCACGTACAAATAATCCATCCAATATACAGTATGAAAAATCAACTTGTTTGAGATGATGAAAATATATACCCCCCTCATACACATGTTTGGTCCTCCTCGTTTAGTTGGGGGATCTACCCAAGCACGGACGTAAGAAGTTACCAGAAAACTTCAATAAGAGATGCATCCAACAGAAGATGTGGTCTGTCAAACATAATATAACTCAACCCACAAATCATCAAAGTTGGAAGCAGTGCTTCATCTTGCAATCCAACGGCGACGGTTTCTTCAGCCCCCGCCGTGCCTGGGCCGCCACGCCCCCGCCACGCCTCTGGCACGCCCTGGCCACACCGCCGACACGCCCCCACCACGCTCCACCATGCTCCCGCCATGCCCCCGCCACGCTCCGGCCACACCCCTGTCACGTTCTTGGGTCCACTCGGTCGGCTCGGTTAAAGCCCGGACCGGACTAAAGCTTTGTCGGGCCGGAATGTTGAGCTCGGACCGGCCGATTTTTTGAGCGGGCTAGGCCCGAGCTGGCTAGGACCGAGCGGGCCACGAGCCGGTCTAAAAGAGCACTCGTGTCGTCCACCCTGAAGAACGACTATATCTAGCATAAGCAAGCTCTGATGGATCGAGCTGGTTTAGGGCCCTAAGCATCAATCATGGCCGTCGGAGGAGATTTTGCAGGAGTAAGGAGAGGAATGGGGAAGGAGCACCGGGGCGAATTATATGGAGGCGCGTACTGCAAGGGTCAAGCGTGAATCGAAAATGAAACTGAACTGTAATTATCGGAGGATGCCAAATGGCGTATATTGATACCATTAATATTTAGGTATATTTAATAGCATGTACGAACAATGATTTACTTCTGAAATCAATGGCGAATGGACTTGAATCCACACCGGACGATTCAATGCCTGCGCCGCCGTGTCGTGCCATCGCCTGGCAAGGGTATCCGGTCGCTCGCGTCGATCCTACCGGGTCTAGGATTGCCATCGCCGCGCCCCTCGTCTTGAACGCAACATAGGCCGCCCGGCCAGGCGAACGTCTCGCGTCCGCTGCCACCGAATGGCTGCTCCTGTGCGGCAGCACGGTCCGCGGTGCGGACGATAGCTAGGTGCCATGAGGCTAGGACGCGACGGTAGTTTTTTTATCCCGTGGAAACTTTCCGATAGAATGAAATAAAGCCCATCAGGCACAGTTACGTAGAAGTGGCCGATTTTGGTACTGGAGCATCGGCCCTGTACGTAAAATGCTTGGTGGAGACCATAAGCAGCCCAGGCGGGGATGAGGCAAGATCAACATCGTGAAATGTCCCCAACTTCAGATCCGACGGCTGAAACGCAAATGGCCTGAGAGAGCTCCTAGAGTGCTGAGTTATACTGTCTTAATGTTTTAAAATTTACAGTCCCCTAACCAAATACTAGTAATAGATTTAAAATCTCGTACTACTTTAATTTATGTTCCGTCGCTCTAATTGACCCAACCAAACACGCTGAAAAGACAAGTATGATGAAATAGATTTTGCTTGTTGGCCTTTCACAAAATCTGGGCAATATACTGTGCGCCCAGCATACAACATGGCAAGGTCGGCTCGATTTTTTGAAACTCACAGTAAGAATAGGTTTGGCCAAATCTCCAATGTAGTTGTTGAGGAGAAGTGTTGAAAAGCAATCTGGTCTGTCAAAGTTCCCAATGAGATGAAGGTCGTTCTTTGGCGATTTGCTCATGATTGTCTTCCATCAGGGGCTCAGTTGCAGCGGCGTCATATTCTTGATTCTGCGAGTTGCTGCTTCTGCGGTCGTCTTGAGAGTGTTGAACATGCTACACTTTTTTGTCCTCGTGTTCGGGTGATCTGAGACGCGATCAAAGTGTGGTCTGGCATCCAACTCTGTCGGTCCTCCTTTAGAAACACAAAACAATGGCTCTTCTCAAGATCTTCTGACAAAGATGCCATGATTATGGTTGTGTCTTTGTGGCATATATGAGAAGCTCGTAATGAGGCGCGTCACTCGCCTAATATTCCTCAGCCTCGTCATATGGTGGAGAAAATTCGTGCATACACTGATGTTATCACGCAACACCTTTACACCTCTGAATCTGTCATCAGGCGCGAGTCCTTTTCTTCCAACACAATGTGGACTCCGCCGCCGTCAGGTTTTATTGTTATCAATTCAGATGCTGCTGTATTTCTATATATCAACATGTCTGGTGCTGGTGTGGTGGCTCTAAACTATGAGGAAATTTGTGTTGCCGCATTTACAGAGCCTCTTCAAGGTGCATTAGAACCTGAACTTGCGGAAGCTATGGCTCTTCGAAGGTCTGTGCAACTAGCATGCGATGAACACTTCTCCAATGTGATTTTTACTACAGATTGCCAGTCTCTTCCATTATTGGTAGTGTGGTAAATGATATCAAGGTTGCTTCGAGGATCTTTGCCTCTGTGGAGTTCAAGTATATTCGTAGGCAAGTTAATGTAGCTGCTCATATTTTAGCTAAGTCTTGTAAGTATTTATCTAGTCTTGTTGTTTTCCATTCTGCTCCGGAATGTACCGGGAGACTCTTTATAACTTTGTTCTAAGTAATTAATAAAGCCAACATTTCTCTCTCTCTAAAAAAAAGAGCCAAGCTAACCGAGACCGAGCAAAAACGCGCACACACGGGCAGAGCACAGTAGCCAAGCAACAGCGAGCGAGCCACAGTCGGTCACTCCCACCGCCGCTCCCGATTCCTTCAGCCGCCGGCACCGCTGCCATCCTCGGCTAGAGCTTCTCCATCCCCTACCCCTATATACCGCGATCTCCTCCAGAACCACCGGCAGGGACTGCTGCTCCGCTTGCTCGCCTCCGTTGGAGATCCGCCCGGAGCGACATTTGTCTTTCTGGGTAAACCCTAGTCTCAATTGATTTGTGTTTTTCTTTCGTCCGTTCTGCGAAAAATCGAGGCTTTTCGAAGCACTCCGTGCGCCTCTTACGCAGTCTGCTGTTGCTAGTGTCTGGGTTTTTTTCCCCGTCCGTGGACGTTTGTGTCGGTGCGACTGCCTCGGAAATTCGGCGGGCGCATTCACCGCTGGTTGTATGCTTGGGATCTCGGAGCTTGTAGGATTCTCATCTGGAGCTAGAGTTGGGCGCCGGATCCTTTTGTTTATTTATTATTATTTTGAGATGCGCCAGAGAACTATTTGATCTTGCTGTCCGGAATGTGCTGCCCATTGCTTTGTGGTATTTTTGGCGATGTGGATTTACTGGTTCTGTTGCCATCTCATACGCCCAATCTTTTGCGCCAAACATTTTCCTAAACTGGAGTGTAGTTTGTCGAGAATACAAAATACGTATGTGGATAAGAGTTTGGACGCCATCCATGAGCTATGCCCAAAGGAGCCACATGCAAAGATTTAATTTAGTTTTGTTGCCCTCCATGCTGTTTCCAGTAGTCTAGTGGTTGATTTGCTGGAGGATTTGCATATAGTATAAAGAGGTGATGTGAGCCACAAAGTGAACTTATTTCTCTGGCCCTAACATTCTAAGGTAATTAACCATTTTGGGAAACCGTGTATCTCTAATTTCAGTGAATATAGTACTTCCTCCGTTCACAAATATAAGATGTTTTGGTTATTTTAGTATGGACTACATACAGACTGAAATGGGTGAACAAGCACACTAATACATGTCTATATACACCCAATTCACAGAACATCTTATAAGTATTTGTGAACGGAGGGAGTACTATGGTATGGTTGTGCTTGTAAGTTGAAGCCATGGCAAGACAAGTGGGAGCTTCTTGATATTACTCCCTCCGTCTCAAAATAAGTGTCTCAACGTTGTACTAGCTCTACTACAAATTTGTACTAAGCTCGAGACACTTATTTTGGGACGGAGGGAGTATCATATAAGTGTAAGCCAAATCCCAAGTAAACTGAAGCCCCAATGGGAGTGAGCTTCTAGGACATGTAAAAGGAAACTCCAGTGAGCTGGTTCGTTTGATATGCTTAATCCTGTCCTAGCCCCTTAAATGTTTGAACGCGATCATTTTCTCTTACCATGTTCCTCTTCTGAGAGAGTGGAAACTGTGATTCTTGTTTTCAGCTTTGCTGTTTTCTGTAGGTAAATCAGTGATTTGGAATGTTTTTCCGAGCTGAAGCAGAGAAGTCTTGGAGCTGGATAATAATAATCTTCTAGGGATATGCTCCAACCAAGGGAAGCTGATGTGCCTGCACTCTTTGTTGTATTTATCGTACTTCCGGTGATAGCATATTTTCTTCTTGGGAGATGGCATGATTCTGTAAGTAAGAAAACAAGAGTAGGTGTGCTTGGCCAGAAAGCTGCAGAAGAAGCCTTCAAAGTAGAAACAATGGCATGCCCAGATGTTATATTGCCAGGACCGTCTCTGAGACCCATGCCTTATTTGAGATCTGTTCCTTCTTTAAGGTCAGAATACCATGAGTGTGCTACTTGTCGTGGCCCTGCAAAGACTAGGTGCTCCAGGTGCAAATCTGTTAGATACTGGTAAGATTCTGACCTATTATTCTCTGGTATGAACTTAAACTCCAAAAAGTCGTGTACACACAAATAGGTGTATGAATCTTACTTTATTGTCTGATGTTTATTTATTATAATGATTTCATTTCTGAAAAAGAACTGTACCTCTATTATGTCACCAAAGCGGGTGAGTCACCTATTTTGTTTCATTGGTAACATATCAAATTTTAGTTAAGCTGGTAGGATTGAGTACCGGAAACAGCCTCTTGCAGAAATGTAGGGAAAGGCTGCGTACTATAGACCCAAAGTGGTCGGACCCTTCCCCGGACCCTGTCCAAGCGGGAGCTACGTGCACCGGGTTGCCTTTCTTTTGGTAGGATTGAGTACCCTGTCGCTACATATAATCCAGCGCCTGATTGGAGCAAGCAACACATCTAATAACTCCAGTCTCTTAAAAATGCTGAATTTACAACTGATTTATCCCTGCACCATGACTCTGTTTGTCATGCGATACTCTCTTGCTTGTGTGATGAATGTAAAAAATTATATTGCTCTGCTGTTGTGGCTACTTTTAATGTCACTTTGAATGTTCCACAGCTCTGGAAAGTGTCAAATTATACACTGGAGGCAAGGGCATAAACAAACATGCCAGCAGTGGCATGTTAATGGTGGTAGCAACTCTGGTGGACTATCTCCGACGGAGAGTTCTGAACAAATGCCGTTCTTGACTAACCTGAATTCACCTCTTCCAGGGGGTGACAGTCACCTGCATGACATGAATTTTGACACAGTATCAGAGCCATCCTTTGCGACAACTGATAGCTATATTCTTGATACTGATCTATTCCTGACAGACAGAAGCAACATGAATGAATCAAATCAAAGTCTTCTTTCAAGAGTAAATAGCGCTTCTGTTGCATCTTGTGAAAAGAGCAATTACAGTGTTGATGAAGAAACCAACTCATCTGAGATTTTATCAGCAAATAAGGTAGCATATCTTCTAGTTCATTTTTTATTCTCCAAGTTTGTGTCATTCAGTTCTTTACCTTGCGCTTTCAGGTTTCAAACAACAGTTATGGTTGTTTGGATGAAAAGAATGGCAACCATGATTTTACTTATCCTCTCAATAATACGGTACAACAACCCAATAATTGTGCTCCTGAAACAACAAAATGTCCAAAAGCAAGCATCACAGTTTATGAACCCGACATGGGTGTCTATTTTACTTCTGATATGACGAGTTCTTGCGAGGGGCCATATTCTTCCGCAACAGAGTCACTACAGAGGAGCAAATCATCTGGAAAATATAGTGGGCGAGGAAATGTGATCTATATGAAGCCTCCTTATCCACCAGGTAAGGTGGCTTCATCACAAAAAACACAGGAGGTGTTGGCATCATATCAATACAATGTCCATGAAAAGAACACTTCCTGCAAAAATGAGCAAAGTAATGTTTCTTCTCTCTTGAAGTGGGCTACCTTTTCCTTTTATTTTTCTTTAATCTCACATATGTATTGTATCCTGTAGGATCTGCAAAATCAAGTGTTTCAACGAGCAACAATTTACAAGGATGCACTGGAATCTCAAAATTAGGAACATCCAAGGTTGAAGTCTTGAAGAAGCCCTCAAAATTTCTCAAAACTAGCCTGGTGGGTTTAATCAATGATAACAAGAGGAGTAAGGTTTGGAATCATCTATGATAACTCTTGTCTTGTAGTTACTGCGCTGTTTTGGTATGTAATGTTACTTTGTTCTAAATCGGAATTTCAGGTATTGTTTCGCTATGAAGATCTCGTTAAGTTCTTCCAGTACGAAGTACGGGGTATTTCTCCCAGAGGTCTTTTCAACTGTGGGAACAGGTATTACCATTGTCTTTGTTAAACTGTCGTGCTGACTTAATTTGTTTTTGTTCTTATATGCAAATTTTGTAGAAGGGGAGCCTTGGCGCAGCGGTAAAGCTGTTGCCTTGTGACCATGAGGTCATGGGTTCGAGTCCTGGAAACAACCTCTTCTAGAAATGTAGGGAAAGGCTGTGTACAAAAGACACAAAGTTGTTGATGAACAACATGCAATATGTTCTGGAAATAACCAATCTAAGAATCTTAACAGGAGGGGTGAAACTGAATTTCCAGTAGGAGGTGATTCACAAGTATCAAACACATAGATTGGTAAATCAGCAAATTCTAAAAATGGTGCAGCAATATAATTAAATCATACTGTACGTGCAACTAAATAAAATTAAGATAATTCCTGTGTACCAAAAATATTACGAAAGAATTAATTTAAATAAGGTGTACTTTATTTAGTCAAGCAAATTGTGAGCCAAATGTTGCTTCTTCTGTTTCTGCAAATTGAACATTTAATTAGTTAAATTGTAGCTTGTCATGGGTTATATGTAATGACTATTGTCCTTTTTTGCAGCTGCTATGCTAATGCTGTTCTACAATGCCTCATGTGCACAAAACCCCTGATGATCCACCTGCTTCTGAGATTGCATTCTAAAGACTGTAATACTAAGCCCATAACATTTTGCCTCTTCAGTACTGTTGTCTGCACAGGGTAAAAGTAATAATACAGTTGTCTACTCCTGTTCGTCTCACACTCTTTGTTATCTTCGTATAGGTTGCTCAAAGAACTGGTGTCTTATGTGCGAACTTGAGCAATATGCTTCAACTTTACGTGAAAGTGGTGGACCTGTGTCTCCAAGCAGAATCCTTTCGAATCTAAGGAACATTGGATGTCGCTTGGGTGGTGGAAGTCAGGAAGATGCTCATGAATTTTTAAGGTAGTTTAGCTGACATGTTAGATTTAATTCCTCTTATTCTATTTTTTTCATTCCTCTTTTTTCTCACCATTTCCTGTTGATTCTAACAACGGTGGTCTCTGATTTAGATGAAACCGATTCTAACAAAAGGGTGGCCTCTGATTTAGATGAAACCAAAGTTTCGGTGTTTCTTTTTAACATATTCTGTTAGTCACAACACAATCAAAATTTGTTCCGAATATTGCGGAGTGACTACTAATTGAAAGTTAGAGCTGTGGAGACAGACTTTGTAATCAAGATTTTAGGCTTAGTAGAACTAAAACTGAGTAAGTTGGGGTGCGGTTTCAGTACATGGGGTGCCTTGATGGGCAGGTGGTACCTCAGAAGGACACCTTTCAGTATTTGGGGTTGATCCTGCAGAAGGATGGTGATATCGATGAAGATGTGTGCCTTCAAATCAAAGCCAGATAAGATGAAGTGGCACAAAGCTTCTGGCGTCCTCTGTCATAAGAGTGTCACAAAAGCTAAAAGGCAGGTTCTATAGGATGGCAATTCAACCTGCGTTGTTGTATGGCGCAAAATGTTGGCCAACTAAAAGATGACATGTCCAACAGTTAGATGTAGTAGAGATGCACATGCTGAGATGGATGTGTCCACACATGAAAGGATCGGGTCCGGAATGATGATATACATGAGAGTTGGGGTAGCACCAATTGAAGAGAAGCTTGTCCAACATTGTCTGAGGTAGATATAGTTGGGGTAGCACCAATTGAAGTGAAGCTTGTCCAACATCGTCTGAGATAGTTTGGTCATATACAACGTAGGCATCTAGAAGCGCCGGTGCATAGAGGAAGTTTAAAGTGTGTTGTTAATGTCAAGACAGGTCGGGGTAGACCAAAATTGACATGGGAGTAGTCCGTAAAGAGAGACCTGAAGGACTGGAATATCACCAAAGAACTAGCCTACCCCAACTTGTTTGTAGAAGTTAGCTATCCACGTGCCAAAACCATGACTAGGTCTTGAGATCTTATGGATTTCAACTCTAGCCTACCCCAACTTGTTTGGGACTGAAAGGCTTTGTTATTGTTGCTTGTTGCTGTTAACTGACGATTGATTGATAATCCGGTTTGATTGAAACAGAAAATAAGAACGCTCATCAGTCCAAGAAGGCAACAACTAATCTCTCCATAGTCTCCTGGAACAGACTAGTCTTTTAATTTGTTGATGTATTCTGAATATTTAAGAGGCTTTAAATATGTCCTTTTCTTATATTCTCATGGTCTCTTATGTCAACACTATCAAGTGGGTTGGGGAAAATGGGAAGGGGAAAATGACAATTGTTGCTCTAAATCTGTCAAACCTACTCTATCCCTTTTGTATTGATCATGTATTAACATTTTGTTCATAATGTGCATGATTTTCAACACAACCAGGCATCTTGTGATGTCTATGCAAGCAGCATGCCTCGATGGACTGGGTGGTGAGAAGCAAGTAGAACAAAGCTTGCAGGAAACTACACTGATACAACAGATGTTTGGTGGACGCCTTAAATCTAAGGTAACTCGTAATTTTCTGACTTGATTTCATTTTTAGTGCTGCAAATTTCCTTAATCGCGTGCTCAAGTTGTTACAGTTTATATCGAATATCCTTTTGCGTGTGTGCATAAGTTGCAGATTCGTTCCTTGTATTTTCTTTTCTGCTGGCTCTCTAGCTAGTGAGTTAAGCACTATTTTTCTATCATATACTAACTAATTTAGTAAATGAAACAAGGTTAAGTGCCTCAGATGCCATCATGAATCTGAAAGATACGAGAATATAATGGATCTTACTTTGGAGATTCATGGTTGGGTGGAGTCCTTGCAAGATGCTTTGACACAGTTCACTGCTCCTGAAGATTTAGATGGGGATAATATGTATAAATGTGGAAGGTACTGTGGCAAACTAACAATCTTCTCATCATTTTGATTGGACCACAGCATATTAAAGCTTGTTAATTTTACTGCAGGTGTTGTGCTTATGTTAAAGCTAGAAAACAGCTAAGCGTGCATGAAGTGCCAAACATATTAACAGTAGTTTTAAAAAGATTCCAGGTATTATGTATTTCATCTCTGTATGCAATATTGATCTGGCCCAGTATCTTTGTATTATCTCTAATTTTCAGCTGCATGTTTGAAAGTATAGTAATACTTGTGTGCAGTTATCATAGAGTATGCATTTGTCAGTATGATATTAATGACTAATTTATGTAGAATTTCATGATGTTGTGTTTTACATCTTCAAATTGCAACCAAACCCCTCTAAAACTAAATGAAGCTCATTTTGAAGAAGTTTCCTTAGCACACTAATACAATCGTTTGTTTGATTGCTTATTAAGATTAGTTTATTGAGCTAATTTTGTTCGTGCTTCAGACAGGAAAGTATGGCAAGATTAACAAATGTGTCACTTTTCCTGATATGTTGGACATGGTTCCTTTTGTGACTGGGGCTGGTGATCACCCGCCTCTTTACTTCTTGTATGCTGTGGTTGTACATGTGGATACAGAAAATGCATCTTTCTCTGGTCACTACATATCGTATGTCAAAGATATGCAGGGAACATGGTTAAGAATTGATGACTCAGAGGTATTCGTAAATTTCCTTGAAGTAGATTAAGAACTTCTGTATGTGTTGCTTTTAGAAGTTATTCTAGACTAGTGGAATCACATAGATATGTATTTCTTTTAAAGAAGCAAACATAATCATGAGTCTAGAAAACTAGCAGTTCATAGTATACTCTTTTGAAATGCAATTATGTTGTAATCTTACTGTTTTAGTGCTTATGGAACTTGAAATGAATTGAAGTCTGCTTGTGCTTTGTGACGGCGAACAATCAAATAGTCACACTTATTTCATGTGATAGTCTTTTCTGTAGTCATATTTTTATACGGTCATGTATGTTTACAAAATATAAAATCTGGGAATTTGTATGAGCTGATGTGGCTACTTGTTTCTTGTTATACGAAGGTCAAGGCTGTATCATTGAATCAAGTTATGTCAGAAGGTGCATATATGCTATTCTACTTGAGGTACAGCCAGCCTGTGATATTTGCCATCTAATATTCGAGTTATTTCCTTGTCTTCACTAGTCTTAACATTTATCATTTAGATCTTTTCCTCGCCCTCCGAGGATATACATTGAGAAAGGCCTATTGCCTGATCCATCATCTTCATATCGTCACTCATCAAAATCCTCCAAGGGCTCTTCTAAACAAGAGCAGAAGCAGACAGAATCACTCTTTACTTCTGATGATCAAATCCGTGGTATTTATGATTTTAGACCAGAGGAGGAAGGTTACAGGCAAGATCAGCATGCCAAGTTGAGGTCCCAAAATTTATATCACACCGATGATGCTTTTGCTGATTCGGTTAGCACGGACTTCTCGGACGCTACATCAAGTGAATGGTCCCTGTTTACCAGCTCTGATGAATCTTCGTTTACCACGGAAAGCACTAGAGATTCATTCAGTGTTGCGGATTATGGTGACAATGCTGGCCTTGATCCAATCACCTCAATTTTTGGGCCATATTATGCTCCTGACCATCCTCTTGGCAACTTTGTCTCGTGTACAAGGCTCTCGCCTTCCAATCCGCAAACAAGGTACTTCCCGGAAAGCATGGGTTTTGTCTCAGATTCTTCCTTGCCAACTCAACCCTACGGCAATGTACATAGAGGAAGATATCCGGACAGGGCTTGCGCGTCTTCAGCCGAACCTCTCGCTTCAGCAAACCAGCGAAGCTTGTACGGTAGGTATAACCATAGTAGAGATGGTATTGTTCAAACATCTGGGTTTTGTCATATGTAATGGTCCACATCTGATAGTTTTTAGCTGGAGCTGGGCTGATATGGTTAGCAGTGCTGTTAATATCGCCTCATGTTCTTTTATTTCAGATGAGGCATATTTAATTGTAGCTGCACATTCTAGATGTAGTTCACTCAGTGTAGTGAAGTAACTAGATCTGTCTAGATGCCTAGCTTTTGGGTTGACATGTTAGAACAAAGGGACTGGCTTTGTGAAAGCAAAGATGACCAAGCATTTGTTTACTATGTGTGAAAAGCTTCCATTTGCTTCCAGATTTCTATCATCCTCTTTGGAGCTCGCCCTTTTTTCTTTTCAGTTTCGTATGCTAGCTTGTCGAATGTTATTAGTGCTGTTTTAGTTCAGAAGTACTGTGTCACCTGTGGGAGCACCTCAGTTTTGAAGACAGTGATAGATAGATCAGGAAAACTGCAGGGCTATCCAACACACACCCGACCCCCGTGGCGCCTAGCTTAGGCGACATGGGGTAACCTAGCACCGCCGCCGCAAAGCCCTCCTCTCCCCACTCCCCCGCATCGCCCCGGGAAGGTGGTTGACGTGTCGGCCGGTTGTGGTGTTTGTGCGCGCGAACCTAGCACCGCCGCCGCAAAGCCCTCCTCTCCCCACTCCCCCGCATCGCCCCGGGAAGGTGGTTGACGTGTCGGCCGGTTGTGGTGTTCGTGCGCGCGAAGCGGCGGCCGCGATGTGGTAGTGGTGGGAGGCTCGTCCTTCCTGTCTTGGTAGCTCGGCGACGACGATTCTTCGGCAGGTCATAGCTCTGGGGGCTCGGGCTGTTGCGTTTGCTTCTGTGCGGACTTTGAACCGCCAGATCTGGCCGACGGGAGGATGCGGGGTGGCAGCCGGCCCTTCCCTGCCCGGAGGACGTGCATCAGTCTACGTGCTGGTCAGTTCTTGCCGGCCGGTGGCGGTGGCGCTCGTGGGTGTCGCTTTCTTCCTTGGAGGCGCCGTCGAGGTGATTTGAGCATCCTTCGCTCAGATCTTCGGGCGAAAGTCATGATCCTGGTTGGATCAGGTGGGGTCGTCGTCTTTAACGTCGTATTCCCTCTTGAGGGCGCCGTCTTGAAGATCTTGGTCCCATTTATGATTCCTGCAGGCTGGGTGTGCACTACATTGTGGTCGACATGTGCCCGACCGGTGATGTGATTGTGTGGCATTGCGATGTGTGTGGCAACGACGATGGTGGCGAGCAGAGCCTGGTCGCGGCTTGTCCTTCTGATGCCGAAGGTCCGGCGCACCAATGGGCGTGCCTATGTTGGTTTCTGGCTGTGGCAGGGAAGTCGGAGCTGCGGGCGGCGGGGCCACTGCGGCAACGAGGACTCCATGAGGGCGGTTTTCAACTAGCGGTGCTCTTCGGGTGTTGCGCCGGACTAGGTCGGTGCGAGGCTTACAACTTTTTGTGATGCTCGTAGGCAAAATCAGATCTGTAATGTCCTCGATGTTGCGGTCGACTGTTTGGCATTGCTTTGTTGTTCGATGCTATCTGTCGACGACTGTGTCATTGGTTGTGTTGTGATCTTGTTTGTGGCCAGGTTGTTTGTGTGTGCCCCTTGTGGGGTTTGTAACTTAGGTTTTCGTCCGGTTTTCCTCTAATTAACCGAATAACTCTCTTCTTCTTAATCAGTGAAGATGGCAAATCTTTTGTCTTGTTAAAAAAACTGTCACATGTGAGGATATGAATAATCACAAGATATTCCTTGAGCTGCTTAGGGCATCCAGAATGTATGTCAAAATAATGGTGCCAAATGCCAAAGTAGCTTTTACTACTAGTTCTGCCCATTGGACAGGGAACCGATGCTGCTGATGCCAAACGAGCCAAATCAATAAAATATTGTATGTTTGCCTAACAGCCAAAAACAATAGCTAGATTTCCCACCGTTGTGATGACGTAGTCAGCTTTTTTTATCCTTTGGGATCCACATACGTTGTGGAGACAATGCCAAATTAAACGCCGATGCCAAATTCCGAATAATAGGCAAATTTGGCAGCAACACACCATGGATGCCAGAAAAATTTGCATATTTGTTGGTTTGCTTGGTCCCAGGCTACATCTACATCGCTTGCCCCAACCCGGCGTTGACAAGAGATGCATAGTCGGTCATCCCTTTTTTTATGCGAACATCTAGCTGCTGTTCCTTAGACCTTGGTGAATCATTAGTTTGGCTGGTTGCATGGATTCATTCGTTCCAGGGCACCCACCTCCACCCCCTCCCCCGACAAGTATCCATGTTAGTTCTGATGTTGGTCATTGACATGTGGGCCCGAGGCACCGGCTGGCCCACATGTCAGTGACCAACACCAGAACTGACATACGTCAGAGGAGCTGCTCCCCTGCCCCCTCGACATATGATCTTGTAAGCAAGGGCAGCATCATTCTGTGTGCAACCGCCTCTTTCAGCTCGTTGTGCCCCACCCTGTCACCAAACCCACGCAAAAACCTCTGCATCTGTTTTCCTATCGCTTCTTGCCAACCAAGCCTCTCTCCCTGTTCTATCGCTGCCTGATTTGGTCCTTCCTCTTCACTGCCCTTTCTCCACAAAGCGAGCCGCCCGCCAAAAACTGATAGAGGCAACGGTGTCCCGTCTTTTCATGAGATGGTGGCTATTGTTTTTGATGGAGAAGACTTTGACGATCCAAGTACGAACGTGCAAGGTTGTCACGTCTTAGCAACCACTAAACCAACTTTGGGAGGTTATTGACCACGACGGAGCACGATCAACCTGACCACTAAGGTCTATTTGTTGCACGCAAACAAAGAACAAACAAGAAACTGAAATTGCAATCTGAATATTGTGAATATAAGATGAAAACTTTATTAATGGAACTTGGGTTCCGTTTTGGTCTAGTCGTTGAACACAAACGAAGTACGTGAGTTGTAGCTATGGTGAAGTTTAATCTAAATAAAATCCAAAGTCTAAACGATGCCTCAAGGACTGTATTTGTGTGGGGGAAGAGAGGGGATTTCGTCCCCCTTGGCAAGGTGGGACTAAAACACCTGCTGAGTCGTTTCCCCTACAATACAGACTCTAAAAAAATAGCCTATTAGTAGCACTTCAAAATTAGACGGGCCTAGTGTCACGCCCAATATGCGACCCTATCCTAAAGGAACTCGAAGGTCCCTACAAGGATGAAAGTGCATATTGGAGACGCTTTTGCAAGGTGGATATCATTACATCGTACCATTACATAATAATTGGGGATACATACAAGAGACATACGATGCCACACGAATACAACAACATCATACATAAGAGCATCATCCGACTACGGATGAAACACAAACAGAAACTCAAACGACATCCACCCTGCTAGCCCAGGCTGCCGACCTGGAACCTATTCCCTGAACGACAAAGCAGAAGAAGAACTCAAAACAAGCAAGCATCGCTCTCGCGTCATGATCATCGCATTACTTGTACCTGCAACTGTTGTTGTAGTAATTTGTGAGCCACGAGGACTCAACAATCCCATTACCATGGGTATCAAGACTAGCAAAGCTTAACTAGGTATGGAAAGGATAAGTGGTGAGGTTGCAGCAGCGACTAAGCATATATGGTGGCTAACATACGCAAATAAGAGCGAGAAGAGAAGCAACGCAATGGTCGAGAAGCTAGAAGTGATCAAGAGGTGATCCCGAAACTACTTACGTTCATACATAACATAAACCGTGTTCACTTCCCGAACTCCGTCGAGAATAGACCATCGCGGCTAACACACGGTTGATGCATTTTAATTCGAATCTGGTAACAAGTTCTCTACAGTCGGACATTAACAAATTCCCATCTGCCACATAACCGCGGGCACGGATTTCGAAAGTTTATACCCTGCAGGGGTGTCCCAACTTAGCCCATTATAAGCTCTCACGACCAACGAAGGATATTCCTTCTCCCGGGAAGACCCAATCAGTCTCGGAATCCCGGTTACAAGACATTTCGACAATGGTAAAAAAAGACCAGCATGACCACCCGACTGTGCCGACAAATCCGGATAGGAGCTGCACATACCTCGTTCTCAGGGCACAACGGATGGGCGATCCGTACAACTAAAACCAGACTTGAAGTTTCCACGAGGGGCGCTGTAAAGGGCTCTAGTTTGGACCAACACTCAGAGGAGCACTGGCCCGGGGGGTTTAAAATAAAGATGACCCTCGGGTTAATTACTCCCAAGGGAAAGGTAATAGGTTGTTAGGCAAATGTAAAACCAAGGTTGGGCCTTGCTGGAGGAGTTTTATTCAAGGCGAACTGTCAAGGGGTTCCCATACACCCGGCCACGTAAGGAACGCAAAATCAAGGAACATAACACCGGTATGACGGAAACTAAGGCGGCAAGAGTGGAACAAAATACCAGGCATAAGGCCGAGCCTTCCACACTTTACCAAGTATATAGATGCATTAATTACGTAAGAGATATTGTGATATCCCAACATAATCCTGTCCAACATGGGGCAATCTTCAACTTCACCTGCAACTAACAATGCTATAAGAGGGGCTGAGCAAAGCGGTAACATATCCAAGCAACGGTTTGCTAGGAAGGGTGAAAAGGTTAGAGGCTGACATGACAATTTGGGAGGCTTGATAAGCAAGAGATAGGTAGCGCAACATAGTGATAGAACGAAGCAACTAGCATAGCAATGATAGTAGTGAGATCCAGGGTAACGGTCATCTTGCCTGAAATCCCGCTAGGAAGAAGAACGAGTCCATGAAGAAGACGAACGGGCGAAGACTAACCAAGCGTAGACGAACGAATCCTCACGATCACAACAAAACAGGAACTATCGAGAAGAAGCACAACCGGAAAGGAGCAAACCACATGGTAAACACACAACACATAAACATGACAAGATGCTCAACCAAGCATGATGCATGACAAAGGCTATATGACGCTACTCATGGCAAGATATGATGCATACAAGAGCAACACATCAAAGCAAGTTTAAATGAGGCTGCAAACAACATATAACAAATCCGGTAAGTCCTCATATGCAAATTTTAAAATTGGTCCAGAACTGAATAAACCTTATGTTCAAGTTGTTAAACAGCAAGTTAAAATGCACCAAGATGATCTACACGAAATTCTAGTCAAGTTACATATAAGGTTCATTTAGTTCGGAGCTACGGCCTAGAAGATATGAGCAAAATAAGTTAAACATGGCATTGATGAAAAATGCATTCAAACATCAAGCAAACACTCTCAAAACATGGATGCAACATGATAATATGAAACTACATGCAAAATCAAGCAAGTTTCATATAGAGCATGCTCAAAACGGAGCAACGGTGCAACACATGCACTCCAAACAAGATATAACAACAATCTGCCCAAACAAGATATATGCACTTTGGAAACATCAAAACAACATGCTACAGGACCCATATGAGCATAAACTTGACATTCACTTCATTTAAAGATAAAATAATTCAAATATCATTAAAGGTTCAGGTTCATAGGCATCAAGATTAAACCAATATGATCAATGCAAAGTGCAACTTTATAACACATCAGCCTATGCATGAGCAGAGTTAATATGATGACAACTTGAGAGCAAGAAAGAGACAAGCTGCAGCAAGTAATCATAGCAACCAAGGGAATTAAATAAAAGTATACATAACAAAGAGCAAATAACATCATGGCATCCTAAACATATGGCTTATTTATTAGTGGGAACCAACATGACAAGATTGAATGTTGAAACAGTTTCAGCAAGTGTAAAACAACAACATTGTGATGGCATGTTTGCAAGCATGGAACAGAGGCATATGACATCCAAAATTAACAACCATGGCATTTGAACAAAATACTCATAGCATAATTCAAAACATGTAATTGGAACATCTCCATAAGATGCATGTATCACTCAATAACAAGCTCACAACATAGCATCATGAAGTTAACAGGAATCTGGAACATTATATAAGCATGTTCATCGCAATGAAAACATATGCTACTGGACATATATAGGGCATCAAGAGGCATGGAATGATATAGCATAGCATATACAACAAAGCATCTCAATTAAGCATCTCCATATTATGCAGGAATTAATTGGTAGCATCAAGCAAACATGGCAACAGGATATAGCAGTTTCAGTATTGACAGAAAGTTAACAGCAAGTGGCTCACTTCACAAGCTTTATGCACTCACTACAGAGCATATAAAAATACATGGATTGCACCCCTGTAAAGATGGCATAAATATTCTCCTAAAACATGCAGACATCATGCTCATAGGATGTACACAAAAAATGCAACAAAAATGACAAATCAACAAGTTACAACAGTTTTCAGTAGTTAACAGCAACATGCACTTTTGCAAAAGGGATTAATATATCAAGATAAACCATAACATGAATGTAAGGCACACCAATATGTATATCATGAAGAGCAGAAATGTGAATATCAAGATCATCATCATAGCATCAACAGGGACGAAGTTGTGACACTCAAAAGATGCACAAATGATGTTAACAATCAGCAGATTACCGCAGTTTATATCATATAGCAGTTTTGAAACGAAGATTTAGGCATCAAGATGAACTAAAACAGGGGCATGCCACAGTAGAATGAAATGAAGATCATCTCACAATGAACATTTTGATATATCATACATGCAAAACGGAGTAACATGCAAGAAACTATGGTAGGTCAAACTTATGCACATGATGTTGAAAAACTCAGGGACTTGGTGGAATTTAGACCTCGCAGAAACGTGACGGAGCCATGCGGGATGGAGGGATCCGGGTCGGAGGGGCCGTGTTTGGTTCAACTCCTGGTGGATCTCATCCACCTTCGCGGATCTGGCCGGAGAAGAGCTCCGGCGAGAGGGGCGACGGGATACGGTGGTCGGAGCTCGCCGAAATCCATGGCGGCGGCGGGTGGCGGCGCGCTGCGAGGAGCGCGTCGGCTGGACGGGAG
>NC_041391.1:360211169-360234939 GCF_002162155.2 Triticum dicoccoides | reverse complement strand
GAGGTGCATATATATAGGTAGAGGGAGTAAGGAGACTCCAAATGAGGTGCGGTTTCCTCCCACACGATCGTGATCGAACGACGGAGAGCATGGAGGGGAGTTAGATGGGCTAGGTGGGTTGTGTGAAGGGGTGCTGGGTTGCAACAGAAAAGGGGGTTTCGGTTAGCTCGGTTAATCGTTGGGGAATCAAACGACCTTCAAATGGAACGAAATTTGACGGGCGATCTACCAAGGCCACTCGTCAAATCTCGACCCATTCCGAGAACATTTTTCGATGGCTCACAAAACAAGAATTGGGAGGGGCGACGGGCGCGTGCGAGTGTGATTGGGATCAGAACGGACAACGGAGAGAAACGGGGGAACCCGAACGGATGCAAGTTTTGAAAAACATGCAAATGAAATGCAGATGATGACATGGCAAAAATGCAACACGCAAGCAAAAGACATGGCAACGACAGAGAATAACTGGAAGACACCTAGTGCATCGGATTCGGGGCGTTACACCTAGCCCAAAATATGGTGGCACATCACCTATATTAAGCTATGGAGAAAATTTATGAAAGGGCACCTTGTATATTTTGTCTATGTACTTGTACGTCATTATGGTAGGTACAAAGTGCTGAAAACTCCACCAGAAACTCTGTTCTTGTTCCCCTTGCGCATGCCATCATCTCCATGCTTGATCACACTTCAATGTTCATCCTTCTTGTCCAAGCTAGGCCCTTCATTTGTAAGCAAAACAAATGTATCCAATTTAGGCAACATCATATTCTCATGAACATTAGAATTGTTACCAAGAAACATAAGTACCTGGTAATTTAATTGGCGCACGCGAGCTCTATTAATTAGTCCCATGTATGTAACAACAGGGGTTGTGGGTGTAACTGTGGTAGTAATGTCCTCATCATCCTTCCCTTCTTGAATTGAAGTCGTCCTCGACGGAAATTAAAGTGGGACTAACCCCAAAATCTGCAGGAAGCTCAAGTTTATATGCATTGTCATTTATTTTCTCTAACACTTTAAAAGGACCATCAAAACATGACATCTTAGACTTGCGCAAATCAGTAAACCTATCTTTGCGTAAATGTAACCAAACAAGATCTCCAGGAGCAAAGACAACACATTTTCTACCCTTATCTCCAGCAAGTTTATATTTAACATTCAGGCGCTCAATATTTTCCTTAGTTAACTCATGCATTTTAAAGTCGATTTAGCATGTTGTTTAGCATCAAAATTAACCTTCTCCGAAGATGGAAGAGGCAACAAATCAATGGGTGCACGAGGTAGGAAACCGTACACAATTTCAGAAGGGCATATCTTAGTAGTAGAATGCAGCGAACAATTATAAGAAAATCCAATACGAGGCAAACATTCTTCCCACATTTTCAAGTTCTTCTTCAAAACAATCCTAAGCATAGTAGACAATGTTCTATTGACTACTTCAGTTTGTCCATCAGTTTGGGGGTGACATGTAGTACTAAAGTAGTTTAGTCCCCAACTTAGCCCATAAACATCTCCAAAAGTGGCTAAGAAACTTAGTATCATGATCTGAAACAATTGTATTTGGCATACCATGCAAGCAAATAATTTCACGAAAGAACAAATTAACAAAATTAGCAACATCATCACTTTTATGACATGGTATAAAGTGTGCCATTTTCGAAAATCTGTCCACGACAACAAATATGCTATCCCTCCCTTTTTTCTATTCGAGTTAAACCTAAAACAAAGTCCATAGACATGTCCTCCCATGGAACACTAGGTAAAGGCAAAGACATATATAAACCCTCAGAATTGATTCATGACTTAGCTTTTTAACATGTAGTGCACCGAGCAACAAAATGCTCAGCATCCCGTCTCATCTTTGGCCAAAAGAAATGTTTAGCTAGTACGCCCTCTGTCTTATTCACACCAAAGTGTCCATTAATCCTCCTCCATGCGCCTCCTGCAACAATAGAAGACAAACAGAGCTAGCTGGAATGCATAGCTTGTTAGCATGAAACACAAATCCATCATTAGCGACGAACTTATTCCATGTTCTCCCTTCTTTACAATTCTGCAATACATCTTTAAATTCAACATCATGCACATATTGATCTTTCATGGTCTCCAAACCAAATATTTTGAAGTCAAGTTGTGAAAGCATAGTATAGCGATGAGACAGTGCATCAACAATAACATTTTCTTTACACTTCTTGTGTTTTATGACATAAGGAAAAGTCTCAATGAATTCAACCCATTTAGCATGTCGACAGTTCAGTTTTGCTTGACTTTTAATATGCTTCAAAGGTTCATGATCAGAATGTTTAATAAATTCTTTGGGCCATAAATAATGTTGCCATGTTTTTAAACTCTGAATAAGAGCATATAATTCTTTATCATAAGTAGAATAGTTCAGACTAGGCCCACTCAAATTTTCAGATAAGTATGCAACAGGTTTACCATCTTGTAATAACACACCTCCTAATCCAATTCCACTAGCATCACATTCAAGCAAAAGTCTTATTAAAATCAGGAAGTTGGAGTAAAGGAGCATGTGTTCACTTATCTTTCAATACCGGAAGGCTTCTTCCTATGCGGTACCCCAAACAAAAGGCACATCCTTCTTTGTAAGCTCATTGAGAGGTGCAACAATGGTGCTGAAATCTCTCACAAAATGCCTATAGAAACCAGCGAGTCTAAGAATACTCCTCACTTGTGTGACTGTTTTGGGCTATGGCTAACTCTCAATAGCTTCAATCCTGTCTTTATCAACTTCAATTCCCTGTGGAGTAACATCATAGCCAAGAAAAGACACTCGGTTGGTGCAAAAGGTGCACTTCCCAAGGTTACCAAACAAACGTGCATCACGTAGAGCAATAAAAATAGCACGTACATGTTCCTCCAAAGATCTGCTATAAATCAGTATATCACCAAAATAGACTACAACAAATCGTCCAACGAAAGCATGTAAAGCTTCGTTCATTAATCTGATGAAAGTACTAGGTGCATTAGTTAACCCAAAAGGCATGACTAACCACTCATATAAGCCAAACTTAGTTTTGTTGTTGTTGTGAATATTTCTTTCAAGTCTTGAATGAGGGTTGATTTGTCCTTGGTCTTGACCACTATATCTTCCATATAAGTCCCCACATTCCTGTGTAGCTGTGTTTCAAAACCAATCTGGACTGCTCTTGCAAACATTGGACCAACACTCTTTAGTCCAAAAGGCATACGCAGGAAGCAGTATGTGCCACATGGAGTAATGAATGCGGTGTTCTCCTCATCTTCCTTGGCCATAAATATCTG
The DNA here is from genome assembly GCF_002162155.2 of Triticum dicoccoides. Lineage (NCBI taxonomy): Eukaryota > Viridiplantae > Streptophyta > Magnoliopsida > Poales > Poaceae > Triticum > Triticum dicoccoides. The sequence goes on along the minus strand of NC_041391.1, from coordinate 360,231,651 downwards.
ATGGTATCCAGAATATGCATCAAGGAATGAGAGTAAATCACAGCTGGCAGTGGAGTCTACAATTTGATCAATGCGCGACAAGGGGAAAGGATCCTTTGGGCATGCTTTATTGAGATCAGTGTAGTCAATACAAAGTCTCCACTTCCCATTTGCCTTGTGCACCACAACTAGGTTTGTTAACCAAGTTTGATGTAGCACACCACTAACCAAACCAGTTGCTTCAAGTTTCTTGATTTCTTCTGCAATGAACTGTTGCCGTTCCAAAGCTTGTTTTCCGACCTTCTGCTTGACGGGCTGAGCGGGGACAGACAACAAAGTGGTGCTCAATTACCTCCCTGGGAACGTCAGGGATGTCAGACGGTTGCCATGCAAACACATTGACATTCGCCCGTAGGAAGGCAATGAGCATGCTTTCCTATTTACTATTAAGGGTGGCACTAACGATGAAAGTACCGCTAGTGCCGTCCTCCTTCACTGGCACCTTCATTGTTGCAGGTGGAGTGGCTTTGGATTTCTTGCCGGCAGAGCTCTCCGGCAAGTCTTCAACGGGCACACAACACTATGAAGAGGTGCGCTTACTAGAATTCTCGCCAGATGTCTTGCCGGGCTTCTTTTTCTTCTTTCTCTTGGCGGGAGCTGCTACCTTGGCGGTCTCTGCTGCAGCCACATCCTTGTAAAGCTTGTCAATGCATATGACCGCGTCTTTCTTATCTGAGTTGATGGAGATGACACCCATTGGCCCTGGCATCTTCAACGTATTATAGGCATAATGAGACACTGCCATAAACTTAGCCAGAGCCGAGTGACCAAGAATTCCATTAAATGGCAAAGGGATCTTGATAACATCAAACACTATCTTCTCTATTCTGTAGTTTAGTTCCCCGCCAAACATCGCCGACAGTGTGATCTTCCCCTTGGGTTGGCTCCTTCCTGGGTTAATTCCTTGGAAAGTCCTGGTTTTCTCGAGCTCTTCGTCAGGAATTTGTAGCCTCTCGGTTACCTCTAGAGAAATCAAGTTCAAGCCGGCCCCACCATGAACTAACATTTTCATGACCTTGAGGTTGCGAATTGTAGGTGAAACCAACAACGAAAAGCACCCGACCGCAGTTGTGCGATCAGGGTGGTCCTCGACATCGAAAATGATAGGCATGTGTGACCACTTGAGAGGTTTCTAGGCATTTGCTGCCGGCTCCGTTGCGTTGACTTCATGCACCCACTGTTTGAGCTAGCGGTGAGAGGAATGCAAAGATGCACCCCCGTCAATGCACATGGCTTCTGTTGCCTTCTGGAATTCATGCTCACTGGATTCATCGTCATCTTCCTCCTCACTCTCATTATCTTCTTCTTTCTTTTCCTCGCCTCTAGCAGGTTTTTCCTTCTGCTGATTGGCCTTGCTGCAGAGCCCTCCTCGGCCAGCACGATCCTTCTTGCCGGATCCACCAGTACCATCTTGGCCTTTCTCCTTGTCGCACTTCTCATACTCAGCCTTCTGCATTTCGACCAGCTGTTCAACTTGTCGGCACTCCTGGAGGTCGTGACCTTGGTACGGTGAATCTTGCAGTATGGCCCATCAGACTTGCCAACTTTCTCACCCGCCACGGCTACCTGGCAATTAGCGCATGCAGCAGCTTCCTTGCCAGAGCTCTCTATTTTGGTTTTCTTGGCGGGACTGGAGTTGCTGGATCCTTCCACGTCCATAACTACCTTGCCCTTGCACTTTCTATTGCGCTTTCGACCTTTCTTTTTTGGGGTGGTGGTGTCATCGTCTTCAGAATCAACTTCAGCGCCAGCATCTTCCGCGGGAAGCCTTCTCCCCTCCTCAACACATGCACATTTGTCCGCCAACATGTAGAGCTCATTGACGATCTTTGGTAACCATATGTTCATCTTTTTCCGCATATTTCGATTGAGCATGTTTGTATGGAATGCGGCAATCACACCTGCCGGGTGTACATCTGGTATGCTGCATTGCACACGGCTGAATCTTTGTATGTATCTGCATAGGTTTTTACCTTCTCTTTGCGGGATCACCTGCAAGTCACTGGGCCATCCAGGGACTTCCTGGCCTCCGGTGAAGGCACCAATGAACTCATTGCATAGATCTGACCATGAAGAGATAGAGTTCTCCAGCAAGTTCATCAACCAAGACCTCACATTGGGTTTGAGCACCAACAGGAAGTAGCTGGCAATGATCTTTTCATCCCTTCCCCCGACAGCTTGCACGACAATTGTGTAAATGCCTAGAAATTCTGCCAGGTTTAGCTTGCCGTCGTACTTCTATGGTACCTCCGGACAGACGACCAACGGACTTGCCGCAGCTCACGTGTGAAAGCAGGGCACCCGATCTCGTAAGGTAGATACTAGCCAACAATGGGGCAGGCTATCGATGACTGGATCATTACGCTCGTCGGATTGCCGGCGCGCCTCCCGACGGTGTTCAATGGTGGTGCGGGCATCTTCTGCTCGCCTGTCTTGCAACACTTGTCATTGATATTGCCGCGTCCGCGAATCTGAGGATGCCATCCATGCTTCGTCGAGCTTTGTAGTTCGTTGGGTTTGCCGCCGTTGCTGACGCTGCTGCTGATGGGGTTGTTGCCATGGAGGCAATTGCACTGTTGGTACGCCACCTACAACATGGCCATCAGTTTGAGCTACTGGTGTTGTTTGCGGACGTCGTGAGGGCTCTGCCTGTTGAGACTTATTTGATTATGCAAATCCAATCAAACTTTGGATAGTGGCTCTCCACTCATCCATCTTGTCTGCCATTGGAGGGAAATTCAACAACATCTATGCTCATGCCATCGCCTCTATTGCCGTCGTAGGCATGTTCAAGAGTGAAGAACGTGACGTTGCTCCACTCCTGGTAGAGCTAGCAGGAGCGCCATTGTGATATTGCCATCGTAATGCAGGTGCAGCAGCATGCTGGCGTGGCGGGTGTGGCGCCTGAAGATCTTGGACCTGATTGACAAGTGTCTTTCCATGTCGACGCTACTGTGTATGATCAGCAAGGCCGCTCGGGTTCACGTCATGCCCATCTTGCGATGGACACAGTTTGTGCTTTGATGTTGTTCCCCTCGCTGCCGTTGGTGTTGCTAAAGTGGGAGGATCCCTGCTCGTGCCAGACCGGGCGGTATTGCTCCGATGGCTGCAGTCGCTGGTGCATCGAGGAGGAAGGAGTTGCGTGTCCGCACTGCCCGCACTGTTGTTGCTGTCCTCACCAGAGGGTTGGGGAAAATGAGCGCCTCCAGCACCTCCACCTCCAGTTCCCGCCGTAGCTGGTGCGATGACTGCGCCATCGACGCCAATCGTGCCAGCCGCAGTGTTTGCATCGCCCGCACCGATGGCGCCGCCTGCGCCACCCGCAGATGCATGCAAAGGAACTCTGGATGTAGAAGGCTTTGTCGTCATGATGTCCGTCTTCTTGGGTGCCATTGTTGATGAAAACAATGATGATGCTTGATAAAATCAATGCGCCATCTGCTGATTTAGGTTTACGCCCGTGATCCCCCTACCTGGCGCGCTAAAGATATTGGTTGGACGATCATCTATGAGGCCATTGAGCCCCTTTGTGGTTCTTCTAGGGAGATGCACAAAATGCAAAGCAAAACCAACAGAAGGCACCGGGATTTTTACCCAGGTTCGGGCCACATTGAGGTGTAAAACCCTACTCCTACTTTTTATATTGGGTGTATATGTGAGAACACAAGTACAAGGAGTGCTTCGCTGGAAAGGTGCGGGAGGAGAGCAGCTACACGAGTAGTTGCGCCAAGGGTCGATCCCTGTAAAAGTTGCCCTGGCCCTCCATTTATAGCTTAAGGGAAACCACAGTGGCAAAACAATAATTACATGTTGATTAGATAGTAAACAATGCTATCACAACTAACTCTACCGGCTAGGACAAAAGCATTAAATGCTCTGTTAGGTGGAGGAGGAACCCTGGAAATGTTGATGCACCGCTTGTTAAGCCGCCTCCTATAATCTTGACACACGTGGACGGGTGTCATTAAAGTTAATCCTCCTTCCAGCACACTGCCACATGCCCAACAAATCCCACCTAACCACCTATGGGCTCGACACCTCACTTATTAGTGACTAGCTGCTCGATGAGGTGGAGCAGTGGTGGCTAACGAGAGCTTGCCGGCCACGGAGCTTGTCGGGCCTTCGCCTTACCGGCTCCATCTTGCCGGCAAGGGCTGCTTTTGGCACCCAATCTTGGTGGTTTGTCTTGCTCTTCTCCCCAGTTAGGATCTAACAACGGGGGTCTTGAATCTTGGTCTTCTTGATGCACTCCTCGTTCTCCCAAAGAGCTGCTCTCTTGGCTTGGGTATCTTCTCCATAACTTATCAATCTTGGTCTTGAGTTTTTGGTCTTGGCAACTGTTGGTGTCAAAACCGGTGGATCTCGGGTAGGGCGAGCTGTGGATCTAGGACCAGTGGGGAACAAATGACGATGAACATTGTGTTTACCCAGGTTCGGGCCCCCTTGAAGAGGTAAAACCCTACGTCCTGCTTGATTGTATTTGATGTATGGTATGGTTACAGAGTAGATCTACCTCGAGATCAGGCGAGCTAAACCCTAAGATGACGAGGTGATCGATATAGCTCTAGCCCTAAAGCCCTAAACCCTTTGGTTTATATTGACACCAATAGGGTTAGGGTTACATGCGATCGGTGTTGTGGTTCTAAGACTGACAGTAGAAAGGGGGGTATGGAGAGGCAAGATCTCAGCTATGGTGAAGGTGTACACACGAGATTTACGAGTTCAGGCCCTTCACGGTGGAAGTAATAGCCCTACGTCTCGGTGCCCGGAGGCGGTCGATTGGATTATGTGTGTGATATTACAGGGGGTGCGAACCCTTGTCCCAGAGGAGGGGGTGGCTTATATAGAGTGCGCCAGGACCCCTGCCCACCTCCATTACAAGGGGCTTAATGTACATAAAGTAAGGGGCGTTACTGGTAACGCCAGCCTTAAGTGCTGTTAATGCTTATAAAGACTAAGGGGTGAACGTTCAACCGTTGCGGGTCCTTCTGACTCTTGGTCTTCGATATGGTCGAGTGACTCTTCATATGGTCGAGTGACGGTAACGAGGAGGACTTTCGAGTGATGTGGTCGTCGAGTGGATTACACTCAACGTGTTTGGCTGACGCTCCCCTGTCGTCTGTTGGTCCTTTTATCTTCCAGGGTAGTGACCTTGGGTACGCGTATAGGTCAGGCCTATGACCCTACCCCAGGTCTGTATCCGCATCAGTAGCCCCCGAATGGATTAAGGTATGAGTGAAAAGTAGGTTGAAGTTGAATCTGCTCCGAGCTTCATGTCTTCACGAGTGTCTTCTGCAAGACTGAACGCCCGCGTCGATACTTCGGTGTCGACTCAGTCGCCTTGATCCATTCAGTGAGCTGTCGATTGAACTGGTGCCCTCATGTGTCGAGTGCTGTGTTGGAGCACGGGGTCTTGGGCGCGATTGTCTACAGTGTATCCCGGATTCCGCGGGATACGAAATTTCAGGGAAGCGCGCGGGGTGGAGAGCACCAAAACGGGCGGGCCGGATAAGTAGCGATGTCTCAATTACAATGCCGCCTTTTTCGCCACGTACGCTACGCGCAACTGTTGCGGGATTTGACGGGATTGCCTGGTCCCACGCGTCAGTCACTCGGAGGTAGCCCTTTATAAGGCGACGGGTCCGAGGCGCTGGCACTATGCACACCTGTTCCTTCTTCTTTCTCCTCTGCTTCTCCATCGCGCCCAACACCTTCGCTCTCGACGCCGCTGCTCCCCAGCCATGGTGAAGGACAATACGGCGGCGCTAGAGCGTGCTAAGAAGGCGACGGGGGCGGCGAAAGGCAAGAAGCAGAACCGCGGGTCATCGTCGCGTGCGGGGCTACCGCCGGGCTGGATCCAGGGCGATTGGATCCGGTCTTCGGTCCGGCAGGAGGATCTAGCAGAACTGGAGGAGTCCGGATTGATCGCCAAGGGAGCGGCGAGGCTGCCGAAGGGGGAGATGGAACTGCAACCTCGACCGGCTGAGTGCGTTCTGCTCGCCACCCACGTCGACCGGGGTTTCTCGCTCCCTCCGCATCCTTTCTTCCGGGGATTCTTGAACTTCTTTGGTGCTCAGCTTCACCATTTTTCTCCCAACACCATCATATATTTAGCCGCGTTTGTATCGGTGTGCGAGAACTTCTTAGGGTGTCGACCGCACTGGGGTCTTTTCAAACACATCTTCACCATTCGTTCCCAGTCGGTAAAAAAGGTGAAGTCGAGTGACTCGAAAACCCATGTCATCCAGATGTGTGGGGGTTTAGGTATACAAAAGAGGAATAGGAGTGCCTTTCCCACCATGACTCTCCCTGAATCTGTTAGAGGCTGGCAGTCGACCTGGTTCTACTGCCAGGACGTTGCAGCTCCAGGTCAGTCGACTGGTCTTCCTCCCTTCTTGTTTGACCGTGTTCGGACTCCTGCCCCACTGAAAGTAACCGCTGATGAGACCATGGAGACGAGGATGTTGGTGGATAGAGTGGTCCAGCTCATCAACGATGGTGTTACCAGCATGGACTTGTTGGAAGTGTTCCTCAGTCGATGCATCCAGCCTCTCCAGGCCCGCGATCACCCTATGTGGTTGTATTCCGGACCGGACGACACCGCTCGGGTCCATCCAGAAGAAGTGCAGTCTGAAACCGTAGCTTTGTGGCTGAGGAGCATCAAAGGCAACCAGGACAACCCCAGAGGATCCAGGAGAGTTGTCGCCTTCGGTGACGGAAACCCGCCCGACAAGGTATACTTTTTGTTCCGACTGCTTCCCGCTCACGCTCCGACTGTACTTGATGTTGACTGATTCTCATTCGACCGATTTGTTCTGCAGGTATTCACTGAGATGCATTCGATGCCCAACGGTGAACAAGCTTTGGAGCAGGGCCAGGAGGGGGAGGACAGTGCGGAGGAGAGTGGTGAGTGAGAGTCTCTAGGAGAAGAGGAGGAGGAGGAGAGTGAGGAGTCGGATGAGGAGGAAGAAGTCGACTCGCCGCCGTGCTCCGAACGTCGATCCAAACAACAGCAAGATCCGGCTGGCGGGTGCGGAAAAAGCGTGGGCCCGAGCGTCAATACTCAGAAGCGCACTCGGACATCAACTCTGGAGCCGACGGAGAAGGTGGCCAAGCAGCCTAAAGTTGCTCCTCTCAAGGCCCGGAAGACATTGCCGCGAATTAAGATGGACGTCCCCGTTGCTTCGGGGTGAGTATCTCGTTTGCGTTTTCGTAGGTCGACTAAAGATTTTCTTGTTCTGGCCGACCAATTCATGTGTCTTTCCAGTCCCACCTCTGCTGCCACTGACATGGACATCGACAAGGCGCCAGGAGACGAAGAAGCCACCTCACGAGTCGGTAAGTCCGATCGACCAAGCTTCGTTAAGTTGAGTAGATCGTCAATCAGCAGAATTTCTGACATTTCTCTCTTTTTGTAGTTCTGCAAGAAGTTGTTGTGCTTCCTGATGACGAGGAAGAAGAAGCGCCTCTACATGAGAGGAGGAAGAAGAGTGGAGGGTCTGGCAGGAGGAGGCTTGAAATCCAAGTCCCTCAGTCGACGCCGGCACTTGAGGCAGTGGTCGAACGTTCCGAAGGGCCGGTTCGGACCAACGTCACATTTGCCAACCCACTGACGACTGATCGTTCGTCGGGATCGACTACACAGACTCCTGCTGCACCAGTGCAACTCCACTCGACCGACCCGGTAACTGCTTCGACCACCTTGGAGCCGTCACTCTTTGCTACGTATCAAACTCCAGATGACTCGCCGGGTGCCGCTAGGGAAGCTCTTCGTCAGGTGAACCTTGTCATGGAGCAGGTGAAAGTGATGCATGAGACTAGTCAGGTAGCTTACAATGCCAACACTGCTCTTCAGACCAATGTTCAGGTCAGCAAAACTTCGACTGAACTTTTGAGTGTTGTCTTTATATCTGATCACCCACTGGGTGTTCCTCTGTCTAGAATTTAGGAAATCTTCAACGCTGCTCGCCTTGAGCAGAGTCCCGGTAACTTGTCTGAACTAGTGGGGGCACGCCGAGTGCACCCACTGGGTGTAGTCCCCGAGACCACGGTCGACTGCTTGTAGTCGACTGAGGTCTGATGTTGTATCCTCTTTGTTTTGACCTCACACTGAGTAGGCCTTGCTGAGTATTGATCTGTTCCAGTGGGGGCACGCTTAGTGCACCCACTGGGTGTAGTCCCCGAGACTACTGTTGGATATTTGATTCGCCAGTAGTCTTAGAGTAATTCTTCTCCTTCACTGTCGCTTGTTTCTGCGACTAACATGTCTGTCTTTCTGGCTGCAGAGGTCTTGTGATCTTGGAGTTCGGCTCACCGAATTAAAGAAGAAGCATACGAGCGTTGAACTTGACCTTGAACTCGCGAAGAAGAATCTCAAGACTGCTCAAGAAGAAATGACCATCATGGGAGGTAATCATTCGACCATTTTGTCTGCTTTGTAGCTTCACACTTCGCACTGGTTTCTCTTTCAGTCTCTTTGAACCGAGTGATTTCACACAAGCAGATGTGCATAGTGAAAATCGCCAATTTCAGTCTCATCTGAGGAGTCTTGTTTCTTTAGAAAGGATGAAGGAGGCTTCGGAGCAGAAGGATCTGGATCTGGCAGCTGCTCAGAAGGAAGCACGCGAGATGACGAAGCTTGCAGACCAGAAGTTGGCTTCGGTCGGTAAATTGGAGGAGGAGAACGCGAAGCTGAAGACTGCCATCTCGGATGCTAATCGAGAAGTCGAGTAGTTGAAGAAGGACAAGGAGAATCTGACCACTGAAGTCGGCGGCCTCAGGACCAAGACAGACAAGCTAGAGTCCTATCTGGAGCAACTCGCCGTGAAACTTGTTGAAAGTGCAACTATCCCTAGGTGGTTTTGATAATTCATAACAACATATAGCTCATTGAGCTAATGCTATTCCAAGACAAATATTTCAGGAAAGCTCAATGAATGGCATGGCATGGATGATGAAAGTGGATCCCTCAAAATACTAAGGACAAAGGATTGGCTCAAGCTCACAAGCTCAAGACTCTTCATTTTACATTTTAGTGATCCAAGATCACATTGAGTCTATAGGAAAAGCCAATACTATCAAGGAGGGATGAGGTGTTGCTTAATGAGCCTCTTGCTTCAAGTGCTTAGTGACATGCTCCAAAAACCCTCAACTACTTTCTCACATCCACATATGACCTAAACTCAAAGTCAAACTCGGCCATACCGATTCTTTCTATCCGGCGCCACCGAGTTCAAATGTCATAGCCACTGCCACAAACCCTAGGCAAATCGGTCTCACCGATAGGGATCTTGGTCTCACCGAGATGGGATTGTAATCTCTCTGTTTCCCTTCATAACGTTTCGGTCTAACCGAAGTGAGCGATCGGTCCCACCGAGATTGCAATGTAAACTCCCTGTTTCCCTTACGTAACATTTTGGTCTCACCGAAAAGAGCGAATCGGTCCCACCGAGTTTAACTGACCAACTCTCTGGTTAGCTTATTACCAAAATTGGTCTCACCGATTTTGTGTAATCGGTCTCACCGAGATTACGTTATGCCCTAACCCTAACCATATCGGTCCTACCGAGTTGCATGTCGGTCCCACCGAAAATCCTAACAGTCACTAGATTTGCTGAATCGGTCCGACCGAGTTTACCAATTCGGTCCCACTGAGTTTGGCAAGTTGTGTGTAATGGTTAGATTTTGTGTGGAGGCTATATATACCCCTCCACCTCCTCTTGATTCGTGGAGAGAGCCATCAGAACAAACCTACACTTCCAACTTACCATTTCTGAGAGAGAACTACCTACTCATGTGTTGAGGCCAAGATATTCCATTCCTACCATATGAATCTTGATCTCTAGCCTTCCCCAAGCTGCTTTCCACTCAAATCTTCTTTCCACCAGATCCAAATCCCATGAGAGAGAGTTGAGTGTTGGGGAGACTATCATTTGAAGCACAAGAGCAAGGAGTTCATCATCAATGCACCATTTGTTACTTCTTGGAGAGTGGTGTCTCCTAGATTGGCTAGGTGTCACTTGGGAGCCTCCGACAAGATTGTGGAGTTGAACCAAGGAGTTTGTAAGGGCAAGGGGATCGCCTACTTCGTGAAGATCTACCGCTATTGAGGCAAGTCCTTCATGGGCGATGGCCATGGTGGGATAGACAAGGTTGCTTCTTCATGGACCCTTCGTGGGTGGAGCCCTCCGTGGACTCGCGCAACCGTTACCCTTCATGGGTTGAAGTCTCCATCAACGTGGATGTACGATAGCACCACCTATCGGAACCATGACAAAAACATCCGTGTCTCCAATTGCGTTTGAATCCTCCAAACCCTTCCCTTTACATTCTTGCAAGTTGCATGCTTTAATTTCCGCTGCTCATATACTCTTTGCATGCTTGCTTGAATTGTGTGAAGATTGCTTGACTTATCCAAAGATAGCTAAAATCTGCCAAAGTCTAAAATTGGGAAAACGTTATGTTTTTAATTGGTCAAGTAGTCTAATCACCCCCCCCCTCTAGACATACTTCAAGGTCCTACAAGTGGTATCAGAGCATTGGTCTCCATTTGCTTTGATTTCCATAGCTTTTGGTGGTCATAGCCTTGGTTTCACAACCTAGGAGAGTATGGCGTCTAGCGAGGGAAATTATCACCGTAGAGGTCCTTACTTTGATGGTACTAATTATGCTAGTTGGAAGCATAAGATGAAAATGCATATTGTCGGACATAACCCCGCTGTTTGGGATATTGTGTGTATTGGCTTGCAAGGTGAATTCTTTGATGGGAGGAGCCAAATCGTGAAGTTAGTGCGGAAGAATTGAAGATGCTGCAATACAACGCTCAAGCTTGTGATATCCTCTTCAATGGCTTGTGCCCCAAGGAATTCAACAAAATCAGCCGTCTTGAGAATGCAAAGGAAATTTGGACACTTTGATTGATATGCATGAAGGTACCGACTCCGTCAAGGAATCCAAGTTGGATGTGCTCCAAAGTCAGCTTGACAAGTTCAAAATGAAGGATGGTGAAGGTGTCGCTGAAATGTACTTTAGGCTTGCTCTTATCACAAATGAGATTGCCGGCTTAGGGAGTGAAGAGATAACCGAAAGATTCATCATCAAGAAGATCCTAAGAGCATTGGATGGAAAGTATGATACTGTGTGCACATTGATCCAAATGATGCCAAATTACAAAGATCTCAAGCCAACGGAAGTCATTGGAAGAATTGTTGCTCATGAGATGTCACTCAAGGATAAGGAGGAACTTCACAACAAGTCAAGTGGTGCTTACAAAGCCTCATGTGAAGCCCCCACATCATCAAGTGAGAAACAAACCTTCAATGAAGAATTGAACTTAATGGTGAAGAACTTCAACAAATTCTACAAGAGTAGAAGAAAAGAAAGAAGCTCTAAGTCAAGGTCCTACAATGACAAAAGATCTTCTAGTCGAGAGCGCAATTGCTACAATTGTGGGATACCCGGACACTATTCCAATGAGTGTACGACACCCTACAAAAGAAGAGAAGATTCTCCAAAAAGAAGAAGTAAAAGAGAAGAATCACCACCAAGAGAGAGGAGGAGTAGAGATGATCGTTATGAACGAAGAACCTCACGGAGAAGCAAGGATTCGGAAAGGAAGGACAAGTCATCAAGAAGCTACACAAAACAAAGACATCAACCCATGTTGGTGAATGGGTATCCGACTCCGACTCCGACAATCACTCCGAGAGAAGCTATCACTCCGACTCCGAATATACTCAAGATGAAGGTGTTGCCGGTCTAGCACTTGTGTCAACCAACTCCTACGACATATTTGATTCACCAAATGAAGGAATTGGAATATGCTTCATGGCCAAAGGTCCAAAGGTAACACACCCCGAGTATGTTGATTTCAATAGTGATGAAGATGACTTGCTAGGTGATGATGATTTACTTGTTGACAACTCTAGTGATGAATACTATGGTGAAACGTCAATTAATCATGCTAATTAAGATAAAACAAATGACAATGATAAGGAGAAGATTGAGCTTCTAACTAAAGAACTAAACACTCTTAAGTTAGCTCATGAAACTATCTTCAAAGATCATCGAGAACTTTTAAGGGCTCATGAGAAGTTATGCTTTGAAAAGCTCAACCTTGAGCAAGAGCATGAGTTCTTAAAGGCAATCAATGATGATCTCCGTAAGAAAAGTTCTTCTTACATTGCCAAGCGTTTACTCTTATCTACTTACATGCCTCAAGTCAAGTCTAGTAACAAGTACAAGAAAGATCCTTCCTCTAGTAGTAACAATAATAATGCTAAATCCAATATTGTTGCTTCTAGTAGTTCTCTTGATTCCACTAATGATTCTCTTAGCCAAGTTACACTTGAGCAAGAAAATAGCTTATTGAAGGGAATCATAGAGAAAGGTGTATACAAGAGCCTTGCCGGGAGTAAGCAATTCGAGGAAATTGTACGCAAGCAAGGAAGGCACCGTAAGAATCAAGGTGTTGGTTTTGAATGAAAGTTCAATGCCAATGGAGTTGAGTGGGAAGAAGATCAATACCCCAAGACGAAGTTTGTTCCTCAACAAGAGAAGTATGATCCTACTTCCTTCAAGGGAACACAAGCACAAGATGATCTTCCACCACAAGCCCACAAGAACAAAGGTAAGGACAAGCTTCAAGAGGAGATTGATGCATTTGAAGAAGCACCTAAGGCCTTGGTCAAATGGGTTCCCAAGACTACGTCAAGTTCTACTTCATCAAGTACAACTACAACTCCAAGGATTCCCATCAAGATGATGTGGATCCCGAAGAAGAAGAACTAGAGAGTTCTTGAGGGTGACTCCGCCAACATTCCTCACTCATATCATTATGGCAAGGACAAGTGCAATCAACTTCTATATCTTGCACTAGTTCAAGGAGTCACAAACTCTCATGTTGGTAAGGCAAGGGACAAGGTAACCTAATGATTTCATGGACATCATCTTGTGTGTGCATCACTCTATGTCTATGGATATTCTTGTTTGTTCCTTGTGGGACTAACCCATGTAGGTATTGAAAGTGCAACTCACTCCAAAGGATTGCTCCAAATGATCTACATCAACATTGAGCATCCACATCTTCAACACCTACATGAAGTCATCATCGACAAAACCCAAGGTTAGTTCATCCCTCTAAGGGGGGATCTCACATCTAGGGGGAGCTTAACTCTAAGAATTGAGTCAAAGCAACTCTAATGATGTGAACACATCAATGCATTATGTAAAAGTGGTAACCCCACTTGAGCTTAAACGATGAGTATGACCTATGATCAAATGCTCTCATTTGACTCCTAAGTCAATATACTCATATATAGATGACCTAGTCATCGCCAATTGTTTGATAGATGCTAGAATTGGTTGGGCATGCTTTGCCACATATTTCATTTGCCATTTTATTGTGTGAGCATGTTGGATGCATATTTTACTCATTCGAGGACATCCACTTGTTGCTTTGATTGATTGGTTTCCTTTTTCTTTGGCCAAGTGGATGGACAAGAATGCCTAAGAACCTTCTCTAGCTATCTATGCTTTTCTCGTCTCAAACTCTATTCATGCTACATCACAAAATTTGATCAAGTCAGATTCGAACCACTCTGTGTGAGGAGCACTCGGAGCCCCGATTCGTCATAGACTTAAACTTCCAAAACTTCTTTGTGATTCTCGGTCTGACCGATTCTTCCATTTCGGTCCTACCGAGATCACTAAGTCGATCTAGGTTTTCAATCTCGGTGCAACTGATTTGAGCCTTTCGGTCACACCGAGTTGCTGTAACTGTCAACAGTTATGCATCTCGGTGCCACCGAGTCGTTCCACTCGGTCACACCGACAGTGTCGGGCTATATATAAACACGGGCAAAATTTGGAAAACTTTCTCCAAACCTCTTCGCCCGCGCATAGCTCGCTCTGCCTACTAGGTCTCCGGATCGTCGACTTCGTCGCCAGCCGCCTCCTGTCGCTGGTCTCCGCCGCCTTCAACGGATTTCTTCTCCGCCGTTGCCGCTATAGCGAGTTCATCGCCAAACTAGGGTATGAACTCGATCATAGTGCTATCCTCGTCTGATTCTCAGCACATTGTGTTCATTATGATTCTTGCCACGATTGAAACACTCCTATCCAGTCAAAACAATCCTTAGAATAGATGCGATTTGAAAATTTAGGGTTAGGTTTCCACCGAAACCATCTCGGACCCACAGAGTTGAAAAACTCGGTCCCACCGATTCGGCTAACGCCATTGCACTAGTAACTCTTGGTCTGACCGAGAATTGCTAATCGGTGTGACCGATTTTAGAACTTTGTGAAACCCTAGCAGTCTCGGTGCCACCGAACTGTGACTCGGTCTGACCGAGTTTACTAGTTTAGGTTCCAAAACTGCTTCGGTATCACCGAGTTTGAAAATCGGTTGATCCGAAATGCTTTCTGTGGAAAACTAAAACTAAGTTTTTGAATCATTCTTTTGCAAAAATCTCTGCATTTTGTGATGCTCATCCATTCTATCTCATCTATAACTATTCACAGGGTCAGCAGTCAGTGTTTTCAGCATGTCAGACCAAAGTGATAGTCAGAATAGGGAAGAAGAGCAGATTCACATGAGTGAGGGCACTAGTCCCTCAAGTTCTTCAGATGATGGCAGCAAAAGCACTCCTAGCAATTTGCCTAAAGCAGCCACAAGAGCCAGAAGGAAGAAAACCTCAGACTCTGAGGATGAGGACTATGTGGCAGCTGAAGATGAGGCTACTCCCAAGAAGGTAGTGCTCAAAAAGGAGTATGGCTCAACAAAGAACACAAAGCCTGGACTCAATAGGAAGGTCCCTGCCAAGAGAACACCTATGCTGAAGGTCAGAGGATCAACACAAGTACCTGAAAAGCCTGATCCCAAAGAGGTACCTGCAAGAAGAATTACCACTTCCAAACCCAAGAAGGTTCCCACTGGAGAAACCATAAAGTTTACTATTGAGTCAGAAGATGAAGCTGCTGGTCAAGATAAGAAGAAGAAGAGAGCCAAAACCACTACTGCCAAGGTTCTTGGCAACCCCTCTATGAGGAGATACTCTGAGGAGGAGGAAGAAGAGGTTGCTGCACCAGCACCCAAGGCACAAAAGCTGATGGGTGATGCTATAAAGTCAGGGGCTGCAACATCAAAGCCCAAAGAAGCACCCAAAGCTGCCTCCAAGCCCAAGAGTGCACCAAAGAGGAATACCAGGAGTATACCAGCTACTGAAAAGAACAAGGCCCCAGTGCCTAAAGCTGCTGCTGAGGAAGATGATGAAGGACAAGTCCTGAGGAAGCTGAAGCCAAAGATTCCAGACCACAATGATGCTCATCCTGTGGCTGAGAACATGAAGTTAAGAAAGGATGCATGACTCAGATTGTGGAGGTTGTCAGATCCATATGCTATCAGGAGAAGGACTGCTGTTGATTACAGGTTCCACACTAAGGAACAACAGGATTTCTATGAGATAGTGCTGTTGGACAAGAAACCTATAGTGTGTGATATGAGGTGGGTCGACCGGACCTACATGAAGGAGAATGAAGAACACTATCCTGGAGTGCAAGACAGTTTCATTGCTTGTGGAGTTGCAGACTTTGTTGGGCAGAAGCTCACAAAGTGGAATGATGAGCTCATTATGCAATTCTACTCCACATCACATTTCTATCCAGATGGTAGGATAGTTTGGATGTCTGAAGGTACAAGGTACCAATCAACCATTGAGGAATGGGCAAATCTGATCAATGCACCCAAGGAGCAAGAAGATGACTTGGATGTCTATGCCAAGAAGAAGATGGATCACAATACCATGGCTCATATGTACAAGGAAATACCTGATGCTGCAGTTGAGACACATAAGTTTGGGTCAGTTCATTTTCTTCTGTCAGGGTTGCCAATGATCAACTGGATCCTAAGGCATACTCTATTGCCCAAGTCAGGTGACCACAACATGATCAGCGGACATGCTATAAACTTGCTACACTTGTTTGATGTGCCACAGAAATTCAAGGTCATGAGCCTCATGATTGAGACTATCAAGAGGACAGCAGCAGACCAAAAGAGAAGTTGTGGATATGCCCCACAGATTCAGGAGCTGATTAACTCGAAGATGGGCACATGCACATACTTGCTAGACAAGGAACATTTTGCTATCTATCCAGAATTTGAGGACAATCAAGTTGTGATTAATGAGAATGAACCATCATCAGTACAAGCTCAAGAGAAGAAGGAGAAAGCAAAGAAAGAGAAGGCTGCCAAGATGCCAACTCAAGAGGAGGCATCTGAGTACTTTTTGAAGAACAAGCAGGAGCAGCTTGGTTACTTGATAGCATCAACTCTGAGGATTGAGAAGGGGTTGGCCACCCTAACTCAAAACTAGGAGAGCCTGGAAAGAATCATGGAACAAAAATTCTATGATCTAGATGTCAAAGTAACTGAGATTCAGTCAGTTGTGGAGCAGCTACAGGATGACATGCAGGAGAGGAAGGGCAAGACAACCACTGATGCATTTGCCAGAGTGCCTAGAGCTCAGTGATCAGCTGCAGTGCCTGTGACAGACACCAAAGCCACTTCGTCTGCACCAGCTACAGCTCCTACAGCTCCAGTGCAAGCAGCTCCAGCACCAACTCCTCCAGCTCCATCCACATCAACTGAAGCCTTCGTCCAAGGAGCCATCTTTACACCACCACCTGAAGATCAAGCCTGAGAGTCGATCTAGTACTATGCATTTTCTATGAACTTTTTGGTAACTTGTTTCCAAAGGGGGAGAAAAATGTATAGATCATAGGCTTCGAGAGAGAGAGAGAGTGTTGCTTTTTGTTCTCTCTTGCCTTGGTGGTTAAACTTTGTTTGCTTTTGTTTGCTTGAGATACTATGCTATTATCAGTGAGACATTGATGATCATGTGTTTGATCATAAGCTACACTTATGCTTTTTAGATGATATTATCTTACCTATCCCTATATGATCATTCACTTTGCTTGGTGATGAGTGCATGTATTCAATCTTTATTATTTTGAGCGCTCCACCAAAATGTATGTGACATGGAAGAGTAACCAATGAGCCTAATTCCTTGTGCATTTGCAGTCCAAAGCAAATCTTAAACTATGCACAAATTTAGGGGGAGCTCTTGCTTGTCACATACTTCTCAAAGCAACGATGTTTTTCAATCTTATTATCATTTGTCGAAGCTTCGATCTATATGTTGTCATCAATTACCAAAAAGGGGGAGATTGAAAGTGCAACTATCCCTAGGTGGTTTTGGTAATTCATAACAACATATAGCTCATTGAGCTAATGCTATTCCAAGACAAATATTTCAGGAAAGCTCAATGAATGGCATGGCATGGATGATGAAAGTGGATCCCTCAAAATACTAAGGACAAAGGATTGGCTCAAGCTCACAAGCTCAAGACTCTTCATTTTACATTTTAGTGATCCAAGATCACATTGAGTTTATAGGAAAAGCCAATACTATCAAGGAGGGATGAGGTGTTGCTTAATGAGCCTCTTGCTTCAAGTGCTTAGTGATATGCTCCAAAAACCCTCAACTACTTTCTCACATCCACATATGACCTAAACTCAAAGTCAAACTCGGCCATACCGATTCTTTCTATCCGGCGCCACCGAGTTCAAATGTCATAGCCACCGCCACAAACCCTAGGCAAATCGGTCTCACCGATAGGGATCTCGGTCTCACCGAGATGGGATTGTAATCTCTCTGTTTCCCTTCGTAACGTTTTGGTCTAACCGAAATGAGCGATCGGTCCCACCGAGATTGCAATGTAAACTCCCTGTTTCCCTTTCGTAACATTTCGGTCTCAACGAAAAGAGCGAATCGGTCCCACCGAGTTTACCTGACCAACTCTCTGGTTAGCTTATTACCAAAATCGGTCTCACCGATTTTGTGTAATCGGTCTCACCGAGATTACGTTATGCCCTAAACCTAACCATATCGGTCCTACCGAGTTGCATGTCGGTCCCAGCGAAAATCCTAACGGTCACTAGATTTGATGAATCGGTCCGACCGAGTTTACCAATTCGGTCCCACCAAGTTTGGCAAGTTGTGTGTAACAGTTAGATTTTGTGTGGAGTCTATATATACCCCTCCACCTCCTCTTGATTCATGGAGAGAGCCATCAGAACAAACCTACACTTCCAACTTACCATTTCTGAGAGAGAACTACCCCTACTCATGTGTTGAGGCCAAGATATTCCATTCCTACCATATGAATCTTGATCTCTAGCCTTCCCCAATCTGCTTTCCACTCAAATCTTCTTTCCACCAGATCCAAATCCCATGAGAGAGAGTTGAGTGTTGGGGAGACTATCATTTGAAGCACAAGAGCAAGGAGTTCATCATCAACGCACCATTTGTTACTTCTTGGAGAGTGGTGTCTCCTAGATTGGCTAGGTGTCACTTGGGAGCCTCCGACAAGATTGTGGAGTTGAACCAAGGAGTTTGTAAGGGCAAGGAGATTGCCTACTTCGTGAAGATCTACCGCTAGTGAGGCAAGTCCTTCGTGGGCGACGGCCATGGTGGGATAGACAAGGTTGCTTCTTCATGGACCCTTCATGGGTGGAGCCCTCCGTGGACTCGCGCAACCGTTACCCTTCGTGGGTTGAAGTCTCCATCAACGTGGATATACGATAGCACCACCTATCAGAACCACGACAAAAACATCCGTGTCTCCAATTGCGTTTGAATCCTCCAAACCCTTCCCTTTACATTCTTGCAAGTTGCATGCTTTAATTTCCGCTGCTCATATGCTCTTTGCATGCTTGCTTGAATTGTGTGAAGATTGCTTGACTTGTCCAAAGATAGCTAAAATCTGCCAAAGTCTAAAATTGGGAAAAGGTTAAGTTTTTAATTGGTCAAGTAGTCTAATCACCCCCCTCTAGACATACTTCAAGGTCCTACACTTGTTCTGAAGCTTGAAGGTATGATCATTCGACTGCAATTAATTTGTCGCCGACTAACCTTTGTTTTCATGCTGTTTACTCATCATTTTTCGCAATGGGAGAAAACTGTGTTAGGACTTTGAAGCTGAAACTGGGCGGGTCGAGACGGGTCTCGACCCCATCAATTATCCTGAAAGATGATGTTGCAATGAATCTGCTGCGATTGGAGTCACGCTTGGATGGTGCAGTTGCCTATCTTGCTCGACTGAAGGCGGCGATGACCCAAGTGGATGCTGAACTCTGGCCTCAGGCGGAGCTATCTCAAGACCTCGAGTCCCTGATGACTCGACTAAATCAGATTCCAGGCCGAGTGCAAGAGTGGAAGAAATCTTCGGCTCGCTGTGGTGCCGATGTCGCCTTGTCTTTGGTCCGAGTGCACTGCAAGGAGGCTAAGGAAGACAAGCTGGCAGCTCTCAAAGTGGCGAACACTAAGAAGCACTCTTTCCAGGACTTCATGGACACCTTGCTCGAGGCTGCCACTCGCATCGCCGACAGCATCGACCTCGACAGGTTCTGTGATCCGGCCAGTCCTTCTCCCGCCGAGTGATTGAAAAAAACATTATGCTTCACCTTTATTTGCCTCGGAATGCCGAGTGATTTTGTAACCATTAAAACTCCTTCAGGTCTGGTGCCCGAGTACTTTTAATCTGCGGTTAGGAAACTCTGGATTTATCTTTGAATACGTTGGGTTTATCTTCGAGCGAAATCTGTTCTTCACTTGGATCGGTTTCTCATCGTTTGATGCAGGTGCTGAAGAAGAATAACCAGTCGACCGATCGGACGATCCTTGAGAAGCATTGATCAGTTCATCAACAAGGCACTCAATAATGGTCTTGACGTTCCTGTCAACTGATTGGACGATCTTTGAGCAGCATTGATCAACTCATCAGCAATGCACTCAACAATGGTCTTGACATTCCTGTCAATCGATTGGGCGATCCTTGAGTAGCATTGATCAGCTCATCAGCAAGGCACTCAACAATGGTCTTGACATTCCTGTCAACCGATTGGGCGATCCTTGAGGGGCATTGATCAGCTCATCAGCAAGGCACTCAGCAATGGTCTTGACGTTCCTGTCAACCGTTGGAGAGGCCTTTGACAATGCGCACAATCTCGTCCTTCTTCTTGATGGACTGCAGCTAAGCCTCTGAGTGGGAGGATTGCTCCTCACTCGGTAGGATTTTTCAAACATAGGCGAGTACTGGACTGCAGCTAAGCCCCCGAGTGGGAGGATTGCTCACCACTCGGTAGGATTTTTCAAACTTAGGCGAGTACTGGACTGCAGCTAAGCCCCCAAGTGGGAGGATTGCTCACCACTCGGTAGGATTTTTCAAACTTAGGCAGCACTGGGCTGCAACTAAGCCCCCGAGTGGGAGGATTGCTCACCACTCGGTAGGATTTTTCAAACTTAGGCGAGCACTGGGCTGTAGCTAAGCCCCCGAGTGGGAGGATTGCTCACCACTCGATAGGATTTTTCAAACTTAGGCGAGC
>NC_041391.1:360193498-360210556 GCF_002162155.2 Triticum dicoccoides | reverse complement strand
GTGGGAAGCAGACTCACCACTCGGTAGGATTTTTATCACTTAGGCGAGTACTGGACTGCAGCTAAGCCCCCGAGTGGGAGGCAGACTCACCACTCGGTAGGATTTTTATCACTTAGGCGAGTATTGGACTGCAGCTAAGCCCCCGAGTGGGAGGTAGACTCACCACTCGGTAGGATTTTTATCACTTAGGCGAGTACTGGACTGCAACTAAGCCCCCAAGTGGGAGGCAGACTCACCACTCGGTAGGATTTTTGTCACTTCATCTTAGGCGAAACAGATTTGCAGCTAAGGCGATACGTACAAAAGAAATAAACAACAATCATTCGGAAGAAAGTAAAATTATGTCTTTTGATAGCCAAACTAAGAGGTATTTCTTATTACATCTCATCAGTCTAAATACTTAAGAGTAAAAAGGGCGGAGCAGATCCGCATTCCAAGTGCGCGGTTCATCTTTGTTGTGCTCAACATTGAAGAGACGGTATGCTCCATTGTGGAGCATCTTGATGACGACGAAAGGGCCCTCCCAAGCAGGGGCGAGCTTGTGTGGCTTCTGCTGATCCACTCAAAGAACCAAGTCTCCTTGAAATGCCCAACCCCTTATGTTCCTAGCATGGAATCGACGCAGGTCTTGTTGATAAATGGTCGACCGGATCAAGGCCATCTCTCTTTGTTCCTCCAGGAGGTCGACTGCATCTTGTTGAGCTTGTTCTGCTTCCTCTTCTGAGAAGAGTTCGACTCGGGGAGCATTATGGAGCAAATCACTCGGAAGTACGGCTTCGGCTCCGTAGACTAAGAAGAATGGAGTCCGTCCGGTCGACTGATTGGGAGTTGTCCTTAGGCCCCAAAGCACTGATGGGAGCTCATCAACCCAAGCTCCTGGTGCATGCTTAAGGTCACACATCAACCGGGGCTTCAGTCCCTTGAGAATCAATCCATTCGCTCGCTCAGCTTGCCCATTCAACATAGGATGGGCGACCGAAGCGTAATCGACCCTCGTACCTTGGGAGGCACAAAAGGCTCTGAATTCATCGGAGTAGAAGTTTGATCTGTTGTCCGTGATGATGCTGTGTGGCACACCATATCTGAATATCAATTCTCTGATGAAACTCACGGCAGTACTTGCTTCAAGTTTTTTAATGGGCTTAACTTTGATCCACTTGGTAAACTTTTCGACTGCTACTAGCACGTGGGTAAATCCGCTCCTGCCAGTCCTCAGGGGTCCAACCATGTCCAATCCCCAAATAGCAAAAGTCCAGATGAGTGGGATAGTCTTTAGAGCTGATGCAGGTTTATGGGACATGTTGGAGTAAAACTGACAGCCTTCACACTTGTCCACTATTTCTTTTGCCATCTCATTGGCACGTGGCCAGAAAAACCCGACTCGGTATGCTTTGGCCACGATGGTCTGAGAGGACGCATGGTGACCACAGGTCCCCGAGTGAATATCATTGAGGATCATTCGGCCTTCTTCTGGCATGATGCACTTCTGGCAAACTCCAGTTACACTTTCTCTGAACAACTGACCTTTTATCACAGTAAAGGCTTTAGACCGTCGGACGATCTGTCGAACCTCTTCTTCATCCTCTGGAAGTTCTTTCCTAGGAATGTATGCAATGTATGGCACTGTCCAGTCGGGAGTGATGACCAAAACCTCCATGACTAAGTCGACCACGGCTGGGATTTCAACTTCAGTCGGATCTGTGGCACTCTTGGGCTGTGGTGATTCTTCGGTGAAAGGATCTTCCCGAACTGAAGGTGAATTAATATGTTCCAAAAATACATTTCGAGGAATGGCCTCTCTCTTTGAACCTATCTTTGCCAACTCATCTTCAGCTTGATTTTTCAGTCGGGGTATATGGTGAAGTTCCAAACCTTCAAACTTCTTCTCCAGCTTACTCACTACACTGCAATAACCAGTCATGGCTGGACTCCTGACATCCCATTCCTTCATCACTTGATTTACCACCAAATCCGAGTCGCCGTAAACCATAAGGCGACGGACACCGAGTGAAATGGCCATACGCAACCCGTATAAAAGTGCTTCATATTCGGCTTCATCATTGGAGGAATCAAAATGAATCTGGAGAACATAACTAAGCTTGTCTCCACGGGGGGATACCAATACTACTACTGCGCCTGAACCATTCATCATCTTGGAGCCATCAAAGAACATAGTCCAATGCTCCGAGTGAACTTGAGTCGGCAATTGCTGCTCAATCCACTCGGCAAGGAAATCTGCAATTGGTTGGGACTTGATAGCCTTCTTTGCCTCGAACTTGATATCCAATGGAAGGAGTTCAATCGCCTATTTTGCCACTCGACCAGTTGCATCTCTTTTATTCAGAATTTCAGATAGTGGCGCGTCGCTGACGACTGTAATGGAGTGATCAGAGAAATAATGTGCAACCTTCTTTATGGTCATGTATATTCCATAGACAAGCTTCTGATAATGTGGATATCATTGCTTGGATGGAGTCAAAACTTCAGAGAGATAATAAACTGGGCGTTGAACCTTGTAAGCTTTTCCTTCCGCTTCTCGCTCGATCGTGAGTACTCTACTGACAACTTGTCCAGTGGCTGCAATGTAAAGCAGTAAAGGCTCTTTGCTGATTGGCGCAGCGAGCACCGGCTGGGTGGAAAGTGGGGCTTTGAGCTCTGCAAACGCTGCATCAGCTTCCTCAGTCCACTCGAACTTATCAGATTTCTTCATCAGTCGGTAAAGAGGCAAGGCCTTTTCACTAAGATGAGAAATGAATTGACTCAAGGCGGCCAAACAACCAGTCAACTTCTGAACGTCATGCACTCGCACGGGGTGTTTCATTCGGAGAATGGTATCAACTTTTCTGGATTGGCGTCGATCCCTCGTTCAGAAATGAGAAAACCGAGAAACTTTCCTCCTGGAACTCCGAATGTGCACTTTGACGGATTAAGCTTGATATTGTACCTTCTTAGGTTGGCAAAGGTTTCTGCGAGGTCAGTCAATAGGTCAGAACCTTTGCGAGACTTGACCACAATGTCATCCATGTATGCTTCCACATTTCGACTGATTTGAGTGAGCAGGCACTTCTGAATCATTCTCATGAATGTGGCTCTAGCATTTTTAAGACCAAATGGCATGGTGACATAACAAAAGCACCCGAATGGGGTGATGAAGGCTGTTTTTATTTCATCGGGACCATACAGTCGGATTTGATGATACCCGGAATATGCATCTAAGAAAGACAAACGCTCACACCCCGCAGTAGAGTCAACAATCTGATCTATGCGAGGGAGAGGGAAGTGATATTTTGGGTAGGCCCGATTGATATGCTTGAAATCAATGCACATACAGAGTGAATCATCCTTCTTAGGGACCATGACTACATTGGCTAACCACTCGGAGTGGTTGATTTCACGGTTGAACTCTGCTGCCAACAGCCGAGCCACTTCTTCACCAATTGCCTTTCTCTTCTGCACGGCGGACCACCGAAGGTGCTCTTTGATGGGTTTTACCTTGGGGTCGACACGCAAATGATGCTCAGCCAGTCCCCTGGGTACACCTGGCATGTCAGAGGGTTTCCATGCGAAGATGTCCCAGTTCTCACGGAGGAACTGGATGAGCGCTTCTTCCTATTTGCTGTCGAGTGTTGTTGATATATGAGTCGGTGCAGCATTGGGATCAGTCGGGTGAACATGAATAGGCTTCATTTCACCGGTCGACTGAAATGCAGAGTCTGTAGCAGGCTTCTTGGCTCGGAGCAAATCACTCGGATCTGCACTCTTCTGATACTCTTGGAATTCAACCACTGCCATCTGTGCATCGGCGATTTTGGAACCTTTCTGGAAACATTCCTCTGCCTTCTGCCGATTGCTAGTAACTGTGATCACACCTTTGGGGCCAGGCATCTTCAGCTTGAGGTACACATAACACGGTCGAGCCATGAAACGTGCGTATGCAGGCCTCCCCAGAATGGCATGATAAGCACTCTGGAAATCCACGACTTCAAATGTCAACTTTTCTTTACTGTAATGCTTGGAATCACCGAAAACCACGTCGAGAGTGATCTGGCCGAGTGATTCGGCTTTCTTTCCGGGGTTAACACCGTGGAAACTCATATTGCTCTCCCTAAGCTTGGACATCGGGATGCCCATCCCCTTCAAGGTTTCAGCATACATGATATTCAGACCGCTGCCACCATCCATCAGCACTTTAGTCAGTCGAGTGCCACCGACCACTGGGTCGACCACCAACACTTGTCTCCTGGGGGTGGCTACATGAGCTGGATGGTCTGACTAGTCGAATGTGATGGCTGTCTGGGACCATTTTAGGTACGTGGTCATCGTCGCCGGAGCAACCATATTCACCTCTCTGTTGATAACCTTCAACCGACTCTTGCTCTCAACGTCAGCAAAAATAATGAGAGTGGAATTGACCTTGGGATAACCATCATCTTCCTCTTCATCCTCATCTCTGTCCGACTCTTTCTCCTTCTCATTGGGCGGTTTCTCTCGGAACTGTTGGATCAGGAGTCGACATTGTCGCGTGGTATGCTTTGGGTAAATTAGATTACCTTCTTCATCTTTCTTCGTGTGGATGTGACACGGCAAATCCAACACATCATTTCCTGCTTGATCCTTTACCTTCTTAGGGGGCCAGGGCCCCTTAGGTTTTCCTTTAAACTTTCCTTGAGCCACTGCTGCAATCTCACCGGGTGCCACTGGCTCGGCTTTGCGCTTCTGTTTCCGAGAGTTACCCCCACGGGCCTCTTGGCCGACTGGTTTACTCTTCCCACTACGGAGTCGATCCTCTTCTTCTCCATTAGCGTACCGGGTGGCTATCTCCATCATCCAGGTCAGAGTCATATCCCCAATCCGACCGAATTTTAGAACCAACTCTCGGTACATGACGCCTTCCTTGAAAGCGCACACTGCCTGATGCTCTGATACATTCTCAATGGTGTGATGCAAGGTGGTCCACCTCTGAATGAATTCCCTCAAAGTCTCATTCGGCTTCTGCACACAATGCTGTAACTCGGGCAACCCTGCTGGCCGCTTGCACGTGCCCTCAAAGGTTCTTACGAACACCCGAGATAGCTCCTCCCAACTGTGTATACTGCCTGGAGCCAACTGAGTCAACCAAGCTCGGGCCGACCCTTCCAACATAAGAGGGGGGTGTTTCATTGTGATCTCATCATTTCCGCCTCCAATTTGCACAGCCACTCAGTAATCTTCAAGCCAAGTTTCAGGCTTGGATTCTCAAGTGAACTTACTGACTCCCGTTGCCAACCTGAAGTTGGGAGGAATCACTCCTGCCCTGATGGCTCTGCTGAAACACTCTGGGCCTGAAACATGCAATCTGCTGCTACTCGGACGATCTCTGCCAGGGTCTTCTCTATGCGCTCTGTTCCGGTCGACCAGGCCTTGGATGAGAATGGATCTCGCATCGAAGCCCGGCTCTCTTGGGTCGACTGGAGCTCTGCGCTCGTCCCTGTGAAGGCGTCTGTCATTGTTCTGCCGAGGCACATACGACGCACTCCTTGGAGGAGGTGTAGGAACTGGACGATGATTGTCACGGAGGACTATATCTACTGTTTTGGACTATATTGGGCTTTATTTTCCACTTTTATATTATTTTTGGGACTAACCTATTAACCGGAGGCCCAGCCCAGAATTGCTGTTTTTTTGCCTATTTCAGTGTTTCGAAGAAACGGAATATCAAACGGAGTCCAAACGGAACGAAACCTTCGGGAACGTGATTTTCTCATCGAACGTGATCCAGGAGACTTGGACCCTGCTCCAAGGAACAAAAGAGGCGGTCACGAGGGTGGGGGGTGCGCCCCCCTAGGGTGCGCCCCCCTGCCTCGTGGCCCCCCTGTTGCTCCACCGACGTACTCCTTCCTCCTATATATACCTAGGTACCCCCAAACGATCAGAACAGGAGCCAAAAACCTAATTCCACCACCGCAACCTTCTGTATCCACGAGATCCCATCTTGGGGCATGTTCCTGAGCTCCGCCGGAGGGGGCATCTACCATGGAGGGCTTCTACATCAACACCATAGCCCCTCCGATGAAGTGTGAGTAGTTTACTTCAGACCTTGCGGGTCCATAGCTAGTAGCTAGATGGCTTCTTCTCTCTTTTTGGATCTCAATACAATGTTCTCCCCCTCTCTCGTGGAGATCTATTCGATGTAATCTTCTTTTTGCGGTGTGTTTGTTGAGAACGATGAATTGTGGGTTTATGATCCAGCTTATCTATGAATAATATTTGAATCTTCTCTGAATTATTTTATGTATGTTTGAGTTATCTTTGCAAGTCTCTTCGAATTATCCGTTTGGTTTGGCCAACTAGATTGGTAGTTCTTGCAATGGGAGAAGTGCTTAGCTTTGGGTTCAATCTTGCGGTGTCCTTTCCCAGTGATAGAAGGGGCAGCAAGGCATGTATTGTATTGTTGCCATTGAGGATAACAAGATGGGGTTTTTATCATATTGCATGAATTTATCCCTCTACATCATGTCATCTTGCTTAAGGCGTTACTCTGCTTTTAACTTAATACTCTAGATGCATGCTGGATAGCGGTCGATGAGTGGAGTAATAGTAGTAGATGAAGAATCGTTTCGGTCTACTTGTCTTGGACGTGATGCCTATATACATGATCATACTTAGATATACTCATAATTATGCTCAGTTCTGTCAATTGCTCAACAGTAATTTATGCACCCACCGTAGAATATCTATGCTCTTGAGAGAAGCCACTAGTGAAACCTATGGCCCCTGGGTCTATTCTCATCATATCAATCTCCATTACTTTATTATTTGCTTTGTTTTTTTACTTTGCCTTTTACTTTTCACTTTGCATCTATATACCAAAAATACCAAAAAATATTATTTATCATCTCTATCAGATCTCACTCTCGTAAGTGACCGTGAAGGGATTGACAACCCCTAATCGCGTTGGTTGCGAGGAGCTATCGTTTTGTGTAGGTACGAGGGACTTGTGCGTGGCCTCCTACTGGATTGATACCTTGGTTCTCAAAAACTGAGGGAAATACTTACGCTACTTTGCTGCATCATCCTCTCCTCTTCGGGGAAATCCAGCGCAGTGCTCAAGAGGTAGCAAGAAGAATTTCTGGCGCCGTTGCCGGGGAGGCTCACGCAAGAGCAAGTCAACCATACCAAGTACCCATCACAATCCCTATCTCTCGCATTACATTATTTGCCATTTGCCCCTTGTTTTCCTCTCCCCCACTTCACCCTTGCCGTTTTATTCGCCCTCTCTTTCCCAATCTCCTTCTCTCTTTTCCGTTTGCCTTCCCGTTGCCATGGCCGAATCAAAAAGAACTACGGGTTTTCTCCTGAGCTCTAGTGCCTTGGACAACCCCTATATCCTCTCTAAGCTCATAAATAATGATGCTATAGAAAGACCCACCGGGGTCTCCAATGAGAGCTTGAATAATTTTGATGAGGATGACTCTGGAATTTTTCGCTATTTACTTGATGAGTCTTTAAAAGATGCTTGGGATAGGTTACTTAGGATTCGGGCTAGTTATGTACCACAATATCAAATTGAAATTTACCTAAAAAGTTTTTATGTTGGCTTGCCCACTTCCTTCAAACAAGTTTTAGATTCCATCTTTGAAGAAGGTTTTCTTGAAGGGGATGCTATAGATACCTATGAAAGAATGAAAACTATATTTGGGCACCCCATGAATGATAAGGTTGAATCAACTACTCTCTTGTGCTTTTATCAAAATGAAATTATTAAAGAGATGAAGTCTAGTTTAGAGGCAAATTTCTGTAACGTGCTTAATCTTACTTATTCCATTAATGGCCATGTTCTTAACTTAAATAGAAGAATGAATGCCATAGAGAGGAGATCTTCCTCTCCAAGTGCCAAAGATGGCAATACCTAGATCTATCCTTGCTTTTATGCCTAGCTAGGGGCGTTAAACGATAGCGCTTGTTGGGAGGCAACCCAATTTTATTTTTAGTTTTTGCTTTTGTTTATGTTTAGGAATAAATAATACATCTAGCCTCTGTTTAGATGTGGTTTTATCTTTCAATTAGTGTTTGTGCCAAGTAGAACCTATAGGATAACCCTACGATGATAGTTGATTTGATTCTGCTGAAAAACAGAAACATTGCACACACGAATATAATTTTGTTAAATCAGAGAAACATGCTTTTGCGTTGATTCTTTTTTCTGATGTTCAATAAACAAATTTTCCAGGACTTTCTATTTTGGTAGGATTTTTAGAGTTCCAGAAGTTTTCCTTAGTTACAGATTACTACAAACTGTTCTGTCTTTGACAGATTCTGTTTTGCGTGTGTTGTTTGCTTATTTTGATGAATCTATGGCTAGTAAAATAGTTTATAATCCATAGAGAAGTTGGAATACAGTAGGTTTAACACCAATATAAATAAAGAATGAGTTCATTACAGTACCTTGAAGTAGTCTTTTGTTTTCTTTCTCTAACGGAGCTCACGAGATTTCTATTGAGTTTTGTGTTGTGAAGTTTTCAAGTTTTGGGTGAATTCTTTTGATGGATTATGGAACAAGGAGTGGCAAGAGACTAAGCTTGGGGATGCCCATGGCACCCCCAAGATAATCCAAGGACACCAAAAATTCAAAGCTTGGGGATGCCCCGTAAGGCATCCCCTCTTTCGTCTACTTCCATCGGTAATTTACTTGGAGCTATATTTTTATTCACCACATGATATGTGTTTTGCTTGGAGCGTCTTGTATTATTTGCGTCTTTGCTTGTTAGTTTAGCACAATCATCCTTGATGTACACACCTTTTGAGAGAGCCATACATGAATTTGAATTTGCTAGAATACTCTATGTGCTTCACTTATATCTTTTGAGCTTGGTAGTTTTGCTCATAGTGCTTCACTTATATCTTTTGAGCGTGATGATTTTTGCTCTAGTGCTTCACTTAGATCTTTTAGAGCATGGTGGTGGATTTGTTTTAAAGAAACTATTGATCTCTCATGCTTCACTTAGATTATTTTGAGAGTCGTTAATAGCATGGTAATTTGCTTAAATATTAATATACTTGGTATTCAAGATATGTGAAACTTTTTTTTGAGTGCGTTGAATACTAAAATAAGTTTGATGCTTGATAATTGTTTTGATATATGGAGGTGATAATATCAAAGTCGTGCTAGTTGAGTAATTGTGAATTTGAGAAATGCTTGTGTTGAAGTTTTCAAGTCCCGTAGCATGCACGTATGGTTAAAGTTGTGTAACAAATTTGAAACATGAAGTGTACCTGGCTTGTGCATCCTTATGAGTGGCGGTCGGGGACGAGCGATGGTCTTTTCCTACTAATCTATCCCCCTAGGAGCATGCGTGTAGTACTTGATTTTTGATGACTTCTACATTTTTGCAATAAGTATATGAGTTCTTTTGACTAATGTTGAGTCCATGGATTATACGCACTTTTACCTTTCCGCCTTTGCTAGCCTCTTCGGTACCGCGCATTGCCCTTTCTCACCTTGGTGCAAACTTCGCCGGTGCATCCAAACCCCGTGATATGATACGCTCTATCACACATAAACCTCCTTATATCTTCCTCAAAACAGACACCATACCTACCTATCATGGCATTTCCATAGCCATTCCGAGATATATTGCCATGCAACTTCCATCATCATATTCATGACATACATTACTTTTGTCATATTGCCATTGCATGATCATGTAGTTGACATCGTATTTGTGGCAAAACCACCATGCATTATTTTTCATACATGTCACTCTTGATTCGTTGCACCATCCCGGTACACTGCCGGAGGCATTCATATAGAGTCATATCTTGTTCTAAGTTTCGAGTTGTAATCCTTATGTTGTAATCAATAGAAGTGTGATGATCATCATTATTAGAGCATTGCCCAAAAAGAAAAAAAGAAAAAAAAGGAAAAAGGCCAAAAGAAAAAAAAAGGCCCAAAAAAAAGAAAATAAATAAAAAGGGCAATGCTACTATCTCTTTTTCCACACTTGTGCTTCAAAGTAGCACCTTGTTCTTCATGTAGTGAGTCTCATATATTGTGCTTCAAAGTAGCACCTTGTTCTTCATGTAGTGAGTCTCATAAGTTGTCTTTTTATACTAGTGGGAATTTTTCATTATAGAACTTGGCTTGTATATTCCTACGATGGGCTTCCTCAAATGCCCTAGGTCTTCATGAGCAAGCGAGTTGGATGCACACCCACTAGTTTTCTTTTGTGAGCATACATAGATCTAGTGCATCCGTTGCATGGCAATCCCTACTCCTCATGTTGACATCAATTGATGGGCATCTCCATGGCCCGTTGATTATCCTCGTCAATGTGAGACTTTCTCCTTTTTTGTCTTCTCCACACAATCCCCATCATCATATTCTATTCCACCCATAGTGCTATATCCATGGCTCACACTAATGTATTGCGTGAAGGTTGAAAATGTTTGAGATTATTTAAGTATGAAACAATTGCTTGGCTTGTCATCGGGGGTATAGAAGTTGGGAACATATTTGTGTGACGAAAATGAAGCATAGCCTAACTATATGATTTTGTAGGGATGAACTTTCTTTTGCCATGCTATTTTGAGAAGACATGATTGCTTTGATTAGTATGCTTGAAGTATTATTATTTTTGTGTCAATATGAACTTTTGTCTTGAATATTTCGGATCTGAATATTCATACCACAATTAAGAAGATTTACATTGAAATTATGCCAAAGTATCACTCTGCATAAAAAATTCTCTTTTTATCATTTACCTACTCGAGGACGAGCAGGAATTAAGCTTGGGGATGCCTGATACGTCTCCAACATATCTATAATTTTTTATTGCTCCATGCTACTTTATCTACTGTTTTGGACTATATTGGGCTTTATTTTCCACTTTTATATTATTTTTGGGACTAACCTATTAACCGGAGGCCCAGCCCAGAATTGCTGTTTTTTTGCCTATTTCAGTGTTTCGAAGAAACGGAATATCAAACGGAGTCCAAACGGAATGAAACCTTCGGGAACGTGATTTTATCACCGAACGTGATCCAGGAGACTTGGACCCTGCTCCAAGGAACAAAAGAGGCGGTCACGAGGGTGGGGGGCGCCCCCCTAGGGCGCGCCCCCCTGCCTCGTGGCCCCCCTGTTGCTCCACCGACGTACTCCTTCCTCCTATATATACCTACGTACCCCCAAACGATCAGAACAGGAGCCAAAAAACTAATTCCACTGCCGCAACCTTCTGTTTCCACGAGATCCCATCTTGGGGCCTGTTCTAGAGCTCCGCTGGAGGGGGCATCTACCACGGAGGGCTTCTACATCAACACCATAGCCCCTCCGATGAAGTGTGAGTAGTTTACTTTAGACCTTCGGGTCCATAGCTAGTAGCTAGATGGCTTCTTCTCTCTTTTTGGATCTCAATACAATGTTCTCCCCCTCTCTTGTGGAGATCTATTCAATGTAATCTTCTTTTTGTGGTGTGTTTGTTGAGACCGATGAATTGTGGGTTTATGATCCAGCTTATCTATGAATAATATTTGAATCTTCTCTGAATTCTTTTATGTATGATTGAGTTATCTTTGCAAGTCTCTTTGAATTATCCGTTTGGTTTGGCCAACTAGATTGGTAGTTCTTGCAATGGGAGAAGTGCTTATCTTTGGGTTCAATCTTGCGGCGTCCTTTCCCAGTGACAGAAGGGACAGCAAGGCACGTATTGTATTGTTGCCATTGAGGATAACAAGATGGTTTTTTTATCATATTGCATGAATTTATCCCTCTACATCATGTCATCTTGCTTAAGGCGTTACTCTGTTTTTAACTTAGTACTCTAGATGCATGCTGGATAGCGGTCGATGAGTGGAGTAATAGTAGTAGATGCAGAATCGTTTCGGTCTACTTGTCTTCGACGTGATGCCTATATACATGATCATACCTAGACATACTCATAATTTTGCTCAATTCTGTCAATTGCTCAATAGTAATTTGTTCACCCACCGTAGAATATCTATGCTCTTGAGAGAAGCCACTAGTGAAACCTATGGCCCCCGGGTCTATTCTCATCATATCAATCTCCATTACTTTATTATTTGCTTTGTTTTTACTTTGCCTTTTACTTTTCACTTTGCATCTATATACCAAAAATACCAAAAAGTATTATTTATCATTTCTATCAGATCTCACTCTCGTAAGTGACCGTGAAGGGATTGACAACCCCTAATCACGTTGGTTGCGAGGAGCTATCATGTTGTGTGGGTACGAGGGACTTGTGCGTGGCCTCCTACTGGATTGATACCTTGGTTCTCAAAAACTGAGGGAAATACTTACGCTACTTTGCTGCATCATCCTCTCCTCTTCGGGGAAATCCAACGCAGTGCTCAAGAGGTAGCAACTATATCCGCTACCACGGATCTGCTGTGGATCCTATTCCACGACTGAGACACTGCAGAATTCTGCTCTCTTGCTGCTCGGAGCAAGGCCCGGATCTGCTCCAACCCTCGGCCAGCCTCAGACTGGGAAGGTTGGATTGACTCTACAATTTGGGCCGCAGCTGTGAGGTTCTAAATCGGAGTACGGTAGACCTTAGGTGGAGGCGGGAAAAGTTGCCGTCGACTGGACTTAGGGACCCGCTCTTGAGCCCGCTCGTCGAGAGTGCGCTGCAGGTTCTCCAGTCGAGTGCGCTCAGTCAAATTAGCCAAGCGCTCCTCCTCCAAGGCCCGAGCATCGGGAGTTTCTCCAAAGATGGGCGTGTGGAGTGCATCCATGTTGCAACGACGAAGTTCCTCTCTCTGCTGTGAAGAAAGAGGTTCGGGACGATACTCCTCGTGGACCCGTGACGGATCGCTGCCAGCATCTTCACCATCCTCGCGGTGAAAGCCAGGTGGGCCACGTGGACCATCGACCATCAGGACTTCAGCCGCAGGATCGCTGCTATCGCACTCGAATGCAGTCTCCGCGGAGCCAGTCGACAGATCGAACAGGCCGTGGAGAGTTTCGTCGGGCTCGATTGCCGCGACTTGATGGGTGGATGAACGTCGAGCCACCACATGCTTCACCCACAGCTGAAGCCGCGATCGACCGGATCGCTTGCGGCGGTGGACAGTGGGGAGGGAAGATATCATCGGAGCTGACTGATACTGGGTCGACGACTGCCGAAGAAGGATGCCGTGAACACACGCGCGGAAGTGCGTCGCCCCTCAGACAGGGAACGCCTCAACATCGAGCGAAGCTTCCTAAAGCCACGCCGAGTCGTCGGTGACGAAAACGAGTGCGCCGAGACGGATCTTGCGGCCCTCAGCCAACTCGCCGCTGAAAACCATGACGATGATCGGAAAAACTTGCAACTTCACCAATAAGTCGCTAAGACACCCGCCCCACGGTGGGCGCCAACTGTCGTGGTTCTAAGACTGACAGTAGAAAGGGGGGGTAGGTATGGAGAGGCAAGATCTCAGCTATGGTGAAGGTGTACACATGAGATTTACGAGTTCAGGCCCTTCACGGTGGAAGTAACAACCCTACGTCTCGGTGCCCGGAGGAGGTCGATTGGATTATGTGTGTGATATTACAGGGGGTGCGAACCCTTGTCCCAGAGGAGGGGGGTGGCTTATATAGAGTGCGCCAGGACCCCTGCCCACCTCCATTACAAGGGGCTTAATGTACATAAAGTAAGGGGCATTACTGGTAACGCCAGCCTTAAGTGTTGTTAATGCTTATAAAGACTAAGGAGTGAACGTCCGACCGTTGTGGGTCCTTCTGACTCTTGGTCTTTGATATGGTCGAGTGACTGTTCATATGGTCGAGTGACGGTAACAAGGAGGACTTCCGAGTGATGTGGTCGTCGAGTGGATTGCACTCGACGTGTTCGGCTGACGCTCCCCTGTCGTCTGTTGGTCCTTTTATCTTTCAGGGTAGTGATTCCAGGGTAGTGACCTTGGGTAGGGCGTATAGGTTAGGCCTATGACCCTACCCCAGGTCTGTATCCTCATCAATCGGTTACAACGAATGAAAGATCATGCCTAATCTTGGCTTGGAGGGCACACTACGACTCCGAAGATTCTTTATCGGTCCAAGGATCCGCACTCTAGCTTGGCCCCATAGTGGCCCATCAGTCCGGCCCATATGTAATGGGTCGACGGCCCGAGGACCCGCTTAGTTCAGGACTCCCTCAATAGCCCCCAAACTAGCCTGCAACGCCTGGGCTCGTATTCGGCATCCGCACACATCATAGTCTTTGGCTTGCGAGGCGAGTTCTTCATTTTGTCCTATGCATATTCGGAGTTTGAGTGGTGTTTGGAATCTGAAGCGTCTACTTTACTTAGCCTTGAAGGAAAAAGTGCTCGAGTGTGAACAGTGCCCACGCCTGACAACCTTTAGCGAAGGGTAGCGGCCGGTCATAACGTTGATCGGCTGGCAGTTCTCGATGCATGGCTTGAGGCCGCCCCTCCATTGGCACGTCACATCAAGGTAGAGATTGTGCCCCATTTTTAGGGGATATGATCAGTGATATCAATTCCCCATCCGCGCATAATGTCACGAGTATATCAGGAAGTGGAGAAGCCCATGACATGGAAAGGGGAACCCTTAGCTTCTCCGCGGCCTATAAAGAGGGGAACAACTATAGTTAACATCTCACGCCTTCTTCCACCTCCCACTGTCGCCTCTCACTACAAAAAAATACACTTCTGTGATGATACGTGTTTGTCACAGTAGGTCGCGTTTTTTGTCATGCATGTACATCCATGACAACTTTATGACAGGATCAAGATAGTCATACCTGTGCTGTCGTAGAAGTGTTCCATGACATTACCAAAATTATCATCACGGAAGTGTCCACTTCCATGACGATAAATCGCGCGTCACAGAAGTGCTTTCATCAAGGGTGACCGACATGTGGCATCCACCATAACGGAACGCCGTTAAGCTATCGGGTCGGGTTTTGGATCCGATAACCCATTAACAGCCCCGACCAATGGGGATTTTCCACGTGTAAAATCATCATTGGCTGGAGGAGACACGTGTCAGGTCCGCGCTGGCACAGGTGACACTCATCCAATGGGCGAGACGCGCCTATGATATGTTGACTCATGGACCGGCCCATCAAGTTTAAATGGGCCGGCCCAACTAAAGGCCCACAAGATTTTGCGGACCATAATGGGCCGGCCCAGCTAAAGGCCCATGAGATTTTGCGGACCATAATGGGCTGGCCCAGCTAAAGGCCCACAAGATTTTGCGGGCCATAATGGGCCAGCCCAAGTAAAGGCCCACAAGATTTTTGTGTGCCATAATGGGCTGGCCCAGGTAAAGGCCCACAAGATTCTTGCAGATCATAATGGGCCGGCCCGGCTAAAGGCCCACGAGATTTCACCGACATTAATGGGCTGGCCCAGCTGTAGGACCACAAGAATTTGAGGACCCTAGTAGGCCGGCCCATTAACTGGCTGCCATGTTTTGGGCCAAATGCCGGCCCATATATGATCCGGTCCATTAATGGCCTGCCACGTTCCGGTCCTAATAGTGGCCCATATGAGATCCGGCCTGTTAAAAGCCTACCACGTTTTGGGCCAAATTATGGCCCAGATCAGGTCCGGCCCTTTAAGAGGCTATGGGCTCAATTATGGCCCATATCAGATTCGGCCCGTCAACTAGACACTATGCTTTTGGGCCCACTTGCTAAAGGCCCACTTAGTAATTCGGCCTGATATTAGTTTTGGCCTCTTAAGGGCCCATTTAACATTTCGGCCCTATATTAATCTCGGCCTGTTAAATGCCCGTCATATAGTTGGGCCTAACTACGGCCCGGTTTGCATCCGGCCTGCTCGCAGCCGATATCTGATTGGGCCAAACAAGGACCGAGACAATTTTGGCCTATTAAAAGCCCATGATTTGATTCGCACAATCATGGGCCGGGGTTCATTTCGGGCTACTGCCGGCCCGTTAGCTGTTCGGCACTTTTCAGGCCCAACCTACATCGTGATTGCATGACGACCCGATTATGTACCGTAATTTTATGGTTTGGCCGGTTTACTGCGAAGACAGGATATATATACAGTAAAATAACTGCAGCATCGTGAATAAGAAAAAACCTAGACTATACAATAAAGAAATTACAACATATTACATCCACTGGGCATCAAAGTTCGCCACTATGATAATAAAGCACAAGCAGACAGCAGATTACATACACTGGGCATCAAAGATCGGCACTAGTGCAAATAAACACGCCGACAAAATAATATACAAAACCGACAGCACTTCAATAGAGTTCAAGAAAGGTTAGCCCTGCTGGGGAGCTGCAGCGCAAGCAACTGAGCAAGATGATGAGACTGCGCTTGTTCAACACTTAAATCTTCCTCTCTCTGAAAGATAAACAAGCAGACAGATGACAGGTTTTGCACATAAAAGTATCAGTGCTGACAATTCATCACATTTCTTACTGACGAATAAAGTGACACAGTTTAAAATTGCATTGACACAATATGGTATTGTTCAGGTCAAGACATGGCAGGAAATGACATTGTGAAGGAGTTGGCAGCTTCACGACACCACTGGATTACGGATCAAGAACTCATAAGTATCAATGGTTAGTGTGCTGTCAATTTAGCCCATTTCAGATTGGCAAATAAAGAGACGGTTTAAATAATACTCCCTCCGTCCAGAATTACTTGTCATCATAATGGATGTGTTTAGACTAAAATACATCTAGATACATCCATTTCAATGACAAGTATTTTCGGATGGAGGGAGTAGTAGAATGATATGACATTGTTCATAGTTAAGACATTGCAGAATATGACATTGTGCTGTAGTGGGTAGGTTCACCACACCACTGGATTACGGATGAAGAACAGAAGCATACATGCAGTGCAAAAGAAGATCACTTGCTCTGTATAGTTTAATTTACATGGTATGAATAAGGAACTTGGTTGTACTACTGAAAACTTAAATTGAGAAAGGACAAACTTTTGTTTATGAACTACATAATAAACTTTAAACATGCAATTTGATGCAAACACCAAAATAAACATCTATTGCAGTCATGCCTAACCAAATATATACAACAAAGTTTGAAGGCTTGAGATGGACAAACTTAT
>NC_041391.1:360126062-360193008 GCF_002162155.2 Triticum dicoccoides | reverse complement strand
TCTTCATAAGCATTGCCTTTATTCTACATTTTGTTAAGAGTAAATATAGATGTGATAATATACAAAAAATGGAGAATATTTAAGATAAGATGAAGAGTGATGCTACATAACCAAGTAGCTATAAATGTAAGTGCAGCGATACAGGCAAAAGGTGCAGCCAAGAGCAATGCGTAACTAAACTTCTTTAGTACCAACCTTATGGTAAGAGTAAATATAGATATGATGTGTAGAAAATGGAGGGCAAAGGAAAATAAGCTGCAGAGTGATGGTACATGAACAACTACCTGTCATTATAAGTACACTGATAAAGGACAGCATGTACTTACAAGAACAATGCAGAGCTAAAAAAAACATTGGCATTGGATATATTCTACACTAATGTAACCATTCATACAGATCAGATAATTTGGATCGAACAATTGATAATCAAGCTATCATGCATACTGCTGTCACATAATGAACCAGATATGTATGCAAGTACAATGATACATGACAACAGGTACTAACAAGAGCAAAGCAGCGGGCAACATATTTGTGATATCCTGTCGTTCTTTTCAAACCGGAATTCTTCTTCGAGCAGATTTCCTGCAAAAAAGATCTGTAAGGCACATGCGGAAAAGTATAAGTTCAAATTGTCATGTGATTTCATAGACAGTACCTTATCATGGGAACGAGACCAGTGCATAACAAGGTTTTTCCATTCAATGTCTTCTAAATTTAGCACAAGAGACTTCACCGGAAATTCGTTTATAGACTTGCCACCAAAGTGTGATTTCCTTAGGTAACACCGATACTGCTGCAATGCTTCCTTGAAAAGCACAAGCAAGCTTTGCTCGTCATGACTATCTAGATTGACCCTCGCCTAGTTACAACAATGTAATGTAAATCATTGATGTGTTCAATCAGCAGAAAACAGGAAAATAATAACCATGAATAATAGCACTTACACGTAAGTTGGACAGGAAGATGTGAAAATGGTGTTTGTCTCCACAATAATCTTCCCATGATGGGAATATATGCACGTAGTCCCT
This sequence comes from Triticum dicoccoides, assembly GCF_002162155.2. Lineage (NCBI taxonomy): Eukaryota > Viridiplantae > Streptophyta > Magnoliopsida > Poales > Poaceae > Triticum > Triticum dicoccoides. The sequence goes on along the minus strand of NC_041391.1, from coordinate 360,191,977 downwards.
AACAACATTGAAAGCATTGTATTTTAAACTGGGAATAGATGGAATGGGGTTCCAATCTGCAGGAATTCGCCGTCTCTGCAGTTGGGATAGGTCTTCGGCCGGTGGACTTGCTGTACTTTTTGCTAGAGTGGGATTTTTCTGTGGTACAGCTGGTGCTATGGCAAATGAAATCGGTATACCTTTTGCTGGAGTGCAGGTCCTGTGTGGTGGGGCTAGTGGTGTGGCCAGTGAAGTATGGGTACAGTCTGCTGGAGTCGGTCCTACATTTTGTGTCACTGGTTGTATAACCAATATAAGTGGGGTGCTGTCTAATTTCTCTGGCACCACCATGTTTTTCAAGGACTTTGCTGGTGCTCCTTCAGGTTCGGCAATCACCCTCTTCCTTTTTGATGTCTAATGCACACGAACAACATTTGAGTGAAAAAACATGGTATGATGACAGATGGAATATGTATTGATAATGGATGGGCATGGCATCTCGACATATATGATGAGTAAACTAAGCAGATGGCGGTGCAACAAAGTAGAAGAAATGCAAGACAACATATGCAAGATAGCCGCAATCAATAAAACATTGCCAAATTAGAACAGGCACCTTGATGGGTGAACAGGACAGACCATCTGCCTTTGACTCCTCGAGGTTAGAATAGTCATTAGGATCATATTCTGAACAAGAGTCAACAGGTGGGGAGCGTATGAGTTTCATTGCATACAGAATGGCACTCAATTCCTTGGTGCCAATTTTGTAAGTCATTGCAGTGTTTAGCTTCAAGAGTGGACTGCTGCTAGTGCGACACAAAGCAGCTACACAGATCATAGTGTAGATATAACGGGAAAACCTTAAGCATCAGAGTAAAATCAGCAAAGTGGAACTTGCTGGAATATATGTGCTAGTATTGCCAGTACGGCTAGAAAGGCTTCGGATACCAGCTCTCTTCAAGTGAAGGTGCGGTACTGTTAATATTAGTGTAACTCTCAAAGGCGACACAGCTCCGCGCATTTCCTTGCTATTCTTATAGGATTCAAGTGGGAAGGCCACTACAAATCCTATTCCTATGTTTACAAGATCCTACGAATCAAAGAGGCTCAAAGTGTCCATCACATCCGACCGTATATACCTCTACACTGCAAATGTCCCTGCTCATCTTCAGTACAAGGAACATACTGTACTACTAGCATACTCCCTCCGTTCCAAAATATAAGTCTTGGTAGGGATTTCCACTATGGATCACATACAGATGTATCCAGATACATTTTAGAGTGTAGATTCACTCATTTTGCTCCATATATAGTCCATGGTGGAATCTATACAAAGACTTGTATTTAGGAACGGAGAGAGTACATATTAAAGAAGAACGGAATAGGAACATGGTAAAGAAGAGCAAGCAGATTTTGAATAATAAAATGTTGGTTGCGCAGTGCCCACACATGATGAACCAGAGCGCATTAAGTATGCAACTCCCAGCTGTCTCTCGACCATTTCAGGCGGTTGGATGAAGATCTTACGTCTCCTAACCCTTCTTCTTCCTCGTCTCTGATTCTTCCCATACAGAACACCGCACGGGCCGTCGGCCGGACCACCGGCCCCCATCGCATGTGTTCCTCCGCCACCCCCACCCCCCACCCGCGTCGAGTTTTCTTCGTTCGATGAGGCCCCACAACCACCTGAGCCCCTTGGATTGCACCGGCGAACTCCGGCGAGCTCTGAAAAATCGACTAACCCAATTTTGAAATTTAGTCTACTGTGATTTAACTAGTGTGGAATATAAAAGGGGAAAACCATAAGCATTGGGAGTATAGTGTTGAGCGTGCCATGGCGGATCTGAAGGTGCAAACCGGAAGCAACTTCGCAACCAAGACAAGAAATCCGAGTAAAGTAGTGGCAATCTATTTTCTTGCTGCGATAAGTAAGTTGAGCAGATACGAAAGAGTACCGCCTCTGGTGCGGCGTTGTGCACACATCTGCTGAGAATTTGACGGTGCTACGGTAGCAATGGCTGTCGGCGGCATGGAAGCAGATCTAGGAGGGTAGACGGTGGCGACAGGGCACGGTGGACGAGACGGTCGTAGGAGCGGCGCCGGTAAGGTGGACGACGGCGGGGATGAAGCGAGAGGACGGGATGCAAGGATCCCGGTCCAAAGGCGTGGATGAGAGAGGTCGATCTCTTGTAATGGACGGCGGCGTCGGGGTATCAGCTCCGGCATGGTGGAGGAGGACGGCGGTGGATGGGGTGGCGGACGGCGGCAGACGGAGGAGGGTGGGGTGGAGAGGGTGTTTTGGCGCCCATGGAGTACGAATGGGGAAAAGGGAGGTAGAGAGGAAGGGGGGGGGAACCATGTATTTAGGGCGCGCTTGTCTCAAATGCGAGGAAATTTACAAACTTAGCCCCCGTTTCAAATTTCTACTACATCACAGCAACATTAGTCGGTTGGGGATAGGACGGTAATCTCGCATACACCGAATATTTGCCGACGAGAGTTTGTTTTTGGCGCCCATCGTGTATGAATATGAATCAGGGAGGGAGTCGGTTTCAACCGAGGTCACACTGTGTTTTGGCGCCCACCGTGTATGAATCCGGTTGAGAGGCGGTTACGTCACGTTTGGGTGAAATTACAAACCTACCCCTATCAAAACCTATAGAAATCCAGGAGATTGGCTTTGCGTGGCAGGGATAGGCAGTAGTGATTTCCATCTCGCAGATTTTGGTTTCGGCCGGTTACTGCGACTTTCCCCGCTTCGTTCAAATTTTGCAGACTGCATGTTTACTGTGCCAACTCAATTCGAATCCCGTTTGTATTCTACTATTTTTTTTCGGGCGGGATCCATTTTCAATTGGAATTACATTCTATATACATCATTTTTTTATATATACTTTCAAAAGCACAACAAAGAATTCTACTCCTTTATATGTATAATATGATTTACAAATACAACGATCTCGAAATCTTAAGGTTGAATTCGAAAAATTTAACCAAATTATGTTCTACTAAAATGTATGGATCAGTAATATCTACATATTAAATAACATAGATGTGCGTGAATTCATATGAGTATGCATGTTTGATAGATCAATTTTGGTTCGAGTATGGATTACATGTATCATCATCTCGATTTCAAATACTTGAATCCCTTTTTTGTTCACTCCTTTCACACCCATCTCTCTCGCATGCATGCTCCTTCAGGTAGCTATCACTCTCTTTTCTCCAGCTCACCCGCACGCTCACTTCATGTTTCTCCTATCCTCGCAAACATGGTCTCCCGACGTCTCCCTTGAGAAGTGTCACACTCTCCCTATCATTATACATTACACGGTTTTCATTATCTCTCACGTCTCTACTGTTCTCTGGTATCACTCAGTACCTAAGCTTTCTTTTTCACCGCCACACACACAGTATCCACTCATCTTTCACTTTGTCTTTCTCTCTAGGGGATTCTCTCACACACCCTATATGTCTCTACATATGACTCATACCACTAAAATTACTCTCTCTCTCTCTCTCTCGTGTAGACACAACATTTGTTGCGGTCTCCTTTTCATCTCCATCCCAGACTGACATTATTCATTTGTTTACCGATCAGACAACCCCAACTACCATCTCCTCTCTCTCTCTCTCTCACACACACACACACACACACACAACTCTTTCTTCCACTCCCCTTCCCGACTACCGTCTCTGTCTCTCACACACAAAACTCTCGCTTTCGTACCCCGACTCGTATTTCTCTCACAAACATTTATCGACTAGCTAGCCTCTTGATAGGTTTATACACCCGCACACTCGTGCTTCCACCATCGCATACATGTCTCTCTCCCACTCCTTGTATCTATGTAGCTTTTTCTTCCCTTCTTGAGACACGCCCTCTCGATCGTGCACACACACACTATCGCCTCATTTTAAGCTGATACCTATCGCACACACACTACTTGTGTCTTTGTCACACATGCACTCCGTCCTCCTCCACTCTTCCTCTCTCTCTCACACACATGCGCTTTTTGCAACAACTAGCAAGATGCCCATGCGTTGCACAGAACATCAAGATGCATCTTTATGAGTAGTTTATCTTGTGGGGGAAAAGGATGAACGAGGGAAGGCCTTATTTGCAAATGTGGAGAAGGGTGTGGGTATCTTTTTGCAAAATTGCCATAGTTTCCTACCTATCCGTTAGATATAGATCGGACGGCCTATATTGCAGGATGGCAGGCACACGATCATCACCGACAATGCTTTTTATAAGAGTAGGGATAAAAAATAGAGTTGGTGATGATGGTGGGCCTGCCATCCTGCAATGTAGGTCGTCCTATTTATATCTGACGGATAGGAAGGAAAATATGGCAATTTACCCGCACTCTTCACCACATTTGCAGATAAGGCCTTCCCTCGTTCATCCTTTTCTCCCAAAAGATCTTGATGTTCCGTGCAATGCACGGGCATCTTGCTAGTAAGAGTAGAAATTAGACATATACCACTTCTCGAATCTTGAAACCAACAACATTCCTCCCTTATCTCATCAAAACCGCCAAAGGAATATATTTTGAGTGAAACATAACATATTTTTAGTGATATACGTATTTCAAAACTAGACTTTTTGTTCTATCAAATCGGTGAATATGTATTAATCTACTTTGATCGTGTGGCAATGCATTGGCACATTGCTAGTAGTTATTATAATTTTTTGGACACCAGCCAAATGGTGGAGTACATATACGAAGAGAAGAGGCGCACGCACGCAGTCGGCCTCTCGCTGTCTCGCACACATGAGTGTTACGTAAAGGCGACGTTAACAAATAAACCCTAAAACCCTAGGTGCACAATTGCTGCATTCACGGGTACCGGGTACGTGGTGGAGCACCTTTGTAGGAGTTGATGGTCGGGACCACAGGTGAATGACTTGGAGCGCGGTGGCTCGCCAGTTGCCACAGATCGAGTAGCCACATTTAAAATATCGTTTTTAGCGGGGTTAAGAGTTCCGATTTTCAATGGCACGTTATAAGTAGTAAGTAGTTTTTAGAATGATTGGTATGGAGCGAAAATGGAATTCATAGTACTACATACCTCCTTGGCGTATGGTTGTATGGGTTTATGTTGCGAGATGTTGAACCTGGTAGTTCTATGGAAAATACTATGGTTTAGATTTAGATGCTGGTTTTCAGTAATTGGAAGGGGAAACCCTTCTTTGATTAAAAAAAACTACTACCTCCATTCTGGTTTACTAGTCCCCATCGTACTTTGGGTCAAAGTTTGTCCATGAATTTTACTTGTAAAATGTGAATGGAAAACGAGATTTTGTTATACCCAAACAAAAAAGGACTGGAGGGAGTGATTGCTCTGACATGGACGCGACCTCTCATAGCGCAGACATTGAACCGGCGCGCCGGCCAAGAGGGCCGGACTCGCTGCAGGCCCGACTGAGCACGCCTCCTCGCCGCGTGCAACCAGCTTAAGACTGCCCTGCCTTCCTTCATTGAATCCGCGCGTGTGCCGGCAACACGTCCTTCCGCGAGACGGCAGGCATTTTAGAACAGAAAAAATGACTAAAATATAATTAATTTACGCATGGTCTTGACTTGTTGTGCTCGCACTGGTAGCAGGAACTAGTAGAGGTTTTTCTTTATTTATAACTCTCCTCACATTTTTTTGTCTTTGAAGTGAATCATGGTTGTGGACATTATGTATGAATGTGCAGATATCTGTGAACATGAGTTTGATGTGGAAGTTGAACTTGGAATGTCGGGCTTGCGCGTGAACTATACCATGTCCAATGCTTTGTCTGTTATTGTTTGGAAAGTAATTGCTGTTATTACATGACCCGAAAAAAACTTTTTGTGCCACATCAGTAGATGCACAGACATCACAACAGGCATGTGACTGGATAAACATTTGAACCTAGCTATTATGAAGGAAATTTTGTATTGACAACAGTTTTAGATAGCAGGAGATGCCTAGCCTGCTCTGCCTCTGCTAGCTTATTTCTGGCTTCTTCCATCTCTTCTTTGGCTTGGGTGAAGAGAGCATCTGATTGCTCTTTTCGCTTCTTCAGGAACTCAGCTACATTCTCAAGGGCTGCTGCACGCTTTCTTTCAGCCTTTACTAATGCCACGAGGACACGAACAGCTGACGACTCCACCCGACTTGTGTGTAATCCAGCATCATCTGGGAATTTGCACCTTGTGTCTAATCCATCATCATTAGGGAACTGGCACCTTGTGTGTAATCCAGCCTCATTTTGGAAACATGATCTCGAGGTTGACCATACTTCCCTCCTCGCAGGAACTGCATCCTGACATGAAGTTACTTCTTTTTTAGATCAATACTCAGAGAAACCTAGATCCATTTAGTAGAAGCCAGATAAACAGAACTCGGAGAAGTGAACTCAAAAGGAAAAGAAATATAAAAACAGACTACAAGGTGAGAACACCCACTTCCTACATCAAGTTAAAAACAAAAGCATTAGGACGATTAATACTCTTCTTATTACACATCGAAGAACACCACACTTAAGAGAAACAGAAACTACAACATATACACATCGAAGAACACGAGGCTAAACAAAAGTAATTGAAAGGGTGTTACTTACCAAAGCTCGTTTTACAGGTTCGGTGAGCTCCTCTTTAACTTGCCACGCTCCTTGCAGATGTCCCGGATATCCCGTGTTTGGTCTTCATTGCTCCTCTACATGTTCACACTCGTGGTTTTAAAATCTCAACATGGCAAGAAAAATACTACTAGTAATACTCGCGCATCTTGTGGGCAACATTAAAGCACTCGTCTGCCATGTTAGAGCATCTCCAACAGAATCGCAACGTGCGGCGCTTTAAAAAAGCGTATATAGTGCTGAGATCGAGAAGTAGATACTAGAGAGTAGAGGATAGTTCTCAGCATAGATAGATAAAAAAAGATAATTCAACTACTCCTCGTCGTCCGACTCCTCCTCGGTGATGTCCTCCTTCGACGTCTGACTATAGGCGTGAAGATATCGATCGTCGTCGGATTCCCACGGTGACGTTGCTCCTAGCCTCATGTTGAATTGAGCGTCTGCTTTTCACCTACGCTTGTCCTCGCGATAGGCGGCTCGCTCCGCCCTCCTCTTATCCCTCTCCGCCCTCCTTTACGCGTAGAACTCGCCCTCGTTGATGATGTCCTGCGGGAAGTGTTGGCGTCACAGCGCCATGGCTTCCTCATCCATCTCGGTGATGCCGAGACGATGCTCCCGCTCCGGTTGTCGCGACGATCCTCGTCGGTGCTAAGCCGCAGCAGAGGCGCGAGCTCCTGCGTCCGCTCCCGCGTCGGCACATTGGGGAAGTTCAATGTTCTATGATGCCACCGGAGGCGCCACGCCGCCGTGTCGTATGCGCGGGTGGCCTCGGTGGCGGTGTAGAAATTGCCGAGGCCGAGGTGCATCCCGCAGAACCGGATCTCGGCGGAGAAGCCGCCGGAGGGGCGCACGTGGACGCCGCGGTATCCCCAAGTTTCCCGGCGACGCAGCGGCATGGTGGCATGGTGGCGGCGAGGCAAAAAAGAGCGGGGAGAGAGCGGTGGCGAGGCACAGAGCGGTGGCAAGGCACAGAGCGGTGGGAGGGCGTTGGATTTTATAAAGCGCGCCGGACGCCGCGCGCCAAAACTAGCGCATGCCCGGTCGCTTTTTCCCGCGCGCGCGCGATCCTTTCCCGTCGTCTCTGCTATCTCTACTCTCTTCTCTATGGTTATATCTATTTTATATTTTATATTATATATTTTATATTTATCTCTACTTCGTTTACTGTCTACTTTTTTTCTCTATACTTTTTTTCTTGCAATATAGGCCGTCCGATTTATATCTGACAGATAGGAAGGAAACAAATGGGAATTTTGCAAAAAGATACCCATACCCCTCTACAGATTTGCAAATAAGGCCTTGCCTCGTTCATCCTTTTCTCCCACAAGATAAACTACTCATACAAATGCATCTTGATGCGTGCAACGCATGTGCATCTTGCTAGTTCTAAAAACATTTCCATCATTTGCCACACTACTGGTTGCAGATGAAAAACCTACCCAAGCACAGCGCAATACAGGAGCGATGCACAATTACAAGCTGGTATTTTGTTGGACAATGGAGGCTATAACCAATTACTTTTACGGGAACAATAGCACCCAGGAAAATTGAAGGGTAGGTATGAACAAAATTGGAACTGCACATGTACTGCTAAGTGATTCAATACACACATTACAAATCGAGGAGGAGAACGATGGTCGTGGCGGCCTCTGTGAGTCATGGTCGGCAACGGGAGTCAGTTCATTGTCCATGATGGTGGTACTTCTGCGCTTGGCGTCGGCTTCCGGGAAGCAGATCCGAGACCGTGGAAGACGATTCCGGGGAAGAGGCTCCGTCTACGACGACGACGGTGGACCGGCTCCAGTGCAGCGTATGAGGTCGTCGATGAGGCAGATGCGCTGCGGTGGATGAGTGCGCCGATGTAAAGGGGAAGAGCACGAAGGCTGCGGTGCCGTGGAGAAGTCTATTTTGTGGTGGGGATAGAAAATGGGGAGTATTCAGGTGTACTACTCTGGGTGCCGGGGTGGGGTTGGCTGGGTAGGGTGAACTGAAAGTTACGAAAACAACCTCCTACCAAGCGTCGTCCGTAGGCCTGTTCCGAAGGCTATGATGGTAACTTCCCACTACTCGAATCAGGGTCGCGGGAGATTTTCCCTCCGACCTCAAAATTTTGTGACACTGGACTCCCCGTGTGGCGTGTTGAGTGATTTGGCTAAGCAACTAGCGAGTAGTAGTAGTAAACTCTGCATATTAGGTTTGACCGAAGTCAAACTTCCTAAATTTTGACCAAGTTTATATAAAAATATAAACATTTACCATAACAAATATGTATGGTGTGGAAGTACATTCAATAATGAATCTAATGGTATTTATTTGTTATTGTATATGTTAATATTTTTGTTATAAGCCTAATACATGGACTTAAATAAAAACGGAGGGAGTACACATTTGTTTTCTTAGTTTGTAGTGAACTAATCATTTGTTGAAATTGTGAAATAAATATATTAGGCTATTGACTTCGAATGTAATGGTCTATACAATTCCATAGTTACAATCATTGTCGAATCCTAAGATGTATACAAGGTCTATAGTACTTCACAACATGCTCAAACTCACATAATCCCAGTCAAATGAGAATCTAAAGGCATTTCATAGTTATTACTTTGTAGGATGCAACAAAAACAACCAAAACTCTACATCAGCCATTATAGAAGCAACATTTTGACATATCCCATTGTGTGAATGAAACATGCAGAGAGAGCTTTTGAGGATGGAGCAGATAGGGCGGGAAAGATTGTATGTATGTGGACGAGAGAGTAGGAGACAAACCTAACAAGACAGAGAGAGAGAGAAAGAGAAAGAGAGAGGAAGAAGTCAGGTCTGTGAGAAAGATCGAGACATGTAATATACGTGAGATGCGTGTGCATCCGGATTCTGTATACGTGGAAGGAGAAGAGACAACATGTTTGATGAGAGAGCTGGAAAAACATGGACGAGAGGGGAAGGCTCTCATGGGTTGAGGGATTGACAATTTTGTGCGGGGGAGAGAGGGATTGGTAATTTTGTGCAAGAGAGAGAGAGAGGGTGGGGGGAGGAGTCAGTCAGCCGTCGTCACATCACCCTGCTTCCAAATGACCCCACATTCTCTAGCGTGGTGTGGTAACCGTCTTTGATCTGCTCGATGCCCTCTTTGAAGATTGAGGTGTTGTGCATGTTGGGGTGCAAAGAAGCACAAGCGAGAGTGGTCGCCGTATAACCTTGGATGGGGATGAATTGTGTGCTCGGGGGAGTGTGTGTGTGTGTGTGTTGTGCTGCGTGTGTGTGTGTGTGTGTGTGTGTGTGTCAGATATTGAGCGAAAACAAACCTAAGGAGAGAAATGGGTATTCACGAAGAGATTGTGCAGGCCTTGAGGTGGGAAGGGGCCGAGTGAGGGTGTCAAAATGTGCGCGTTGATGCATGTGTTGCATGCGATCGTGCGAGGGACGGACGAATCGAGAGAGATGGTTGTTGTGTTAAGGATGCTCCTCTCTCTCTCTCTCTCTCTCACACACACACAAGTAAACTAGAAGACCGTTCTCTCATGTATACACAATGTATCGGCATCTGTCTATGTCTCACTCATGCATGATCATTTGCACATTCACACCTCTTTATCTCTGTATCACACGCACACCGTCTCCACATTGCCCTTCCGCCACAACACACATATGGACACATACACACGTTCTCTGTCAGTCACACACACAAAATAAGTATTAAAAAAAACTAGGGCGCACCTAAAACGTCCAAATCCAAATAAACACAAGCTGGAGCTAAATTCAAATATATGGAAATATTGCAGCGTCAAGAACTTTCCCAGGAAAAAAGTTGAGTAATATTCGAGGATTGTTTTCACACACACAAAAAGGTTCGGTGGATGTCCTTTGAGCGCGACACAGTGACGCACCGTTCGATCGACCGTGCGGCCGCGGTTCACGCGCTTGCACAGGATTCTGTATCGTGGCTGTGGTACTAATTTCAAAAATAATAATTAATAAAAGTGCTGCCTAAGTCTAATGTTTACGTGTACTAGTACAGTTTTCTTTTAAGTTTGACCAACCTTATATAAAACTAAAGTAAGCTCCCATACGCACACTCATCAATATGCCGCCGCCACAGTTGCGCATGCCGGCGCCCGCCTGCTCCGGCCAACAATTTCTCGCCCATCACCGCTGTGTCACCGCCATCCCTGTGCCATGAAGCCGAAGGCTCGCCCGCTCACATTGTCTGCAGTCCCTCCTCGCCATGCCTCCGTGCTGCCAAGCACGCGAGCAGCTGGTGGAGCCGCGTCTATGCATGCAGCATACGAAGAGGAGGACGAGCGCGTGCTCCAGCACGCCGGCGAGGAGGAACTAGCGTGTCATTTTCGTCTCCGCCCGCGCGGAGGAGGCGCGCATGGTGGCTGTCGCGGCGGAAGCCGGTCGCGCGCGCGTCGAGCCCGCAAACTGGGTACGGACGCGGAATCTACCTTCGAGACCTTGAATGCCACGTGGATCCTGCAATCTGAGGGAGCAATTTGGGTCAGTCGACTCATGTGATCCGTTTGATGCAACATGGATGGCTAGAAGGGCTTCTTCCACCTCTTCTACCATCTTCTTCCTTCGCTCCGTCGAACTTCTTTCACAAATCAACTGACCCAAATTATACTACTAGTATGAATGTATTAAGTACAGTAGGAACACGAAGATACGAGCAATAGTACCAACTGCAAGAAGAACAGTAGTAAGACATAGTACTAGTACTACTCTACGTACTAAAGAGTTCAAATAACGAGAAAGAACATAAACATAGTTCTGTTGGGGCCTCAGCACAACACACCCTTGAAAATAAACTAAGCAACTAGTCCGCTTGACACTGCAGTAGAACCAGCATGAGTGACGGCACTGCCACCTACTCGGAGTCCGAGTCCACGTCCTCGACTTCGTCCTCGTCCCTCTTCCTCTTCCTCTTCACCGACGCTTCTTTGCTTGAACCGGACACTGGGCTCTGCTTCTTCATCCAACCCATGTAGATATTTAAACAAAGGTAGGCATCCATTGCTGCATACAGGATGTGATCTTCATCTAATGTCTTTGACTCCCATGCATGATGAAACTCGTGATGAGGTTTCTTCAGTTTAGCGTACGAAGGATCAATCATGGCTGCTGCCAGGGTCAGCATTGAAGGTTGAGAGGAGGACACCAGGCTTGCCTTCTAGAGATCGAAGGGCTGCCTACAACGAGACCTATCTGACGCAGGACATTCCTGTCGTTCTTAAAGCCTACAGTAACGAGTTTCACTCTTTTGTCCTTGAGGAAGTTCTTAAAATCCTAGCACTCAATGTCGGCATGGCATATGTGGTAGACCAAGCAAACGTTATGTACGCAAACCTGGATCACGGCGGGCTTCTTCCTCTCTTCGTCCTTTAGATCCTTCTCTCGCCCCAGGACTATGGTGTACTCAACATCTAGCCCAGCGACCCACTCATCCGTTGAACTGTTGAACATGCGTAGGAAGCGAGCAAGCCATGCTTTCATCGTTGCGGATCCACGTGTGTGGATGACGATGAATTGATCGCCGGTGATGGCTCTAACCTGGTACTCAGTAGCGACCATGGAGATTTGGGAGGCCATGGATTTTGGAGGAGGGTTAGGAGAAGTTGAACTGTTGTACCCCGCAAAAACTGGGAGCGAACTAATGTGAAGGACGGGACGACTGGGAGCGAACTGTTGTGAGGTAGAAAACGGGGATGAGTAGGGCGTGCGAATGGCGTGGGGTTGCTGGCTTGCCTGGTGGATAAACTGCTGCAAGCCCCCAAAGTGTTCTCGAGGACTATGCGGGACCCACTAGATGTCATGTCTACTATACCCATATCATAGGCCTGACGGTATAGCTTCTGCCTGTTCGCACGCCATGCCGGCGCGTGGATGTAACTTCACTTAATTCCGTCAACCGTCACGCCTCCCATGACCTTTGCCTCCCTCGCACAGTCGCGCCCTTTGAGACTTCGACCGGCTATAAATGAGCAATTGTTTTTGCCTACTCCACATGGATGATACTCCCTCTAGTCCTTTTTACTCCCGTCAACCGTTTGCAAAGTGTTTGACCAAATATATACTTTTTTTGAACACCACCTTATATTAATTAACCATCCACACTAGTACACTCATTCGATACAATATTCACCACACAGGGCGGTACGTTATTTACAAGAATACCATCTAATATATTGTCAAAGCTATACTTAGCGATTAAGTGTGCCACCTTATTGGCCGAACGACTAATCTTTGACAATTGAAGATTGTTGATCAACTTCGAGATGCTCAACGCTTTCATCTTCAGGTCACGCATAGCAGACCTGTCATAATCCTCCGATGCAAGAGACGCTACCACAAAAGCGCAATCAGTCTCTAAAATTACAGGATTATGAAGAGAAATACCTATGTAGAGACCGGCAATGCAAGCCCTAAGCTCCGCTTCCTCCACGCTTTGACAGGCATCAATGAAATCCCACGACCAAATTTATACTAAAAATATCAATATCTACAATACTGATTATAACGAGTATAAGAACTACGTTTTATAATGAGCGTAAAAATATTGATTTGACATTGTGAATGTTGATACTCCCTCCCTCTAGGTGAGTAAGTCATCTTAGGCTGTGCACCGTGACCAAGTAGGAGGGGAAAACGAGAGACATTAATGTTTATTTGCTAATTAAATAGTATTGCATGCAATGAACTAACCACTGCATGTCATGTTTGATAGTCTTAGGTCATTAAAAGCATGCACACCCTCATCTCTTATTGGTTGATATGTCAAGAAACAAGAAACGAGGTAGAAGTTAGTGCACTGTGCCTACGTGTTTTGGGATTATTTGGTTTTCGTAAGATGACTTACAACCTAGCTATTAGAGTACCACTACCTCCCTTCTAGTTTAAAGGGCTCGACTCAAAAATTTCACCTAGTCTTAGCAAGATAGTAGAGGCGGTGGAATAGTTTTTGAAGTCTGCAAAAGTACTCAACTAATGCTGTCGTTCTTCACAAAAAATGTGTTTGCCAATGCATGAATGAATACTAGTTACTCTAAGCTCCCTCTCTTCTTTAATTCTTTGCCCCATCAGCATGTTTGCTATTCCCGTGTGCATGATACCAGCTAAGATACCACCATTATGGCCAGCCTTAATCATCGCATGCAATAATTTAGTGCACCTTGAAATATGAACATGTGTGGGGCGTGTATGTTTTTAATGACTTGAGACTATACCTAGCCTGGCATGCAAGATGACTTATTATGCACCGTTCTCCATACCTGCAGGAAGCCCGTTCGTCTCCAAATCTTTTCCTCTCCATGTGTGGAAACAATATGCCTGCCAAACTCTCCTTCTCCCTCCGGCGGTCCCACCACTCCACCCCGTGTGAAAAAAATCTGCATGCATGACTCTCCTCCCCCCACGCTCATCCAATCCATTGTGACCAGCAATATTTCCACCCCTTCGCTCCCCTGTAATTTACTCCAACAAATATGCCCACGTAGCTTTTACAACTTCAGGTGCATTGGGTCACTGACATACGGGCCCAGCAGTGTATTGGCCCACATGTCAATGTCGCAACTGGAACTGCAGTTAAGTCAGTGCAGCTCAGTCCATATCTTACGTAGGTGTGCCATTGCTCGCTATAAATAATGCGCCTCCCACGACATCGCTATCGCCCCCCCTCACGTTCATCGCTATCTCCTCCCCCTCCCTCTCACGTCGACCACCATGGCATCGCCCCTCCCAAGCCCTAGGAGCCCCTCGCTGCACCGCGCGGACGGTCACGCGTCGCCGTTCCATTCCTCGCCGCCACTAGTCGAGGAGGATGCATCGGTGTTCCGCTCCTCGTCACTAGGCGACACGTCGCCCTTCCGTTCCTCGCTGCCACTAGTCGAAGAGGACGCGTCGGCATTCCGCTCCTTGCCGTGATGTGTCGAGGTGGACGCGTCGGCGTTCCCAATCTCGCCAGCACGCGCGTCGGAGGACGCGTCGGCTCCCCGCTACAAGGAGAACGCTGCGCCGCCCGCCGAGCCCCCCAGCCTTGAGGAGCTTTGGAAAGAAATGGATGTCGCCTTGTGGGAGGCTTTGCCTCCAGCAGAGTGCGCCAAAATAGAGGTGGAGAAGAAGGCCGAGGAAGAGAAGCGCACCACGCAACAAGCTTTCTGGGAGATCTATGTCGCGTCCAAGAGAGTCAAGCAATTGGTTCTTTGGCAGAAGGCTCGTGCGAGGGCCGTGAGGGTGGCGGAGGACGCCCGTGCCGACGCCCTGAGTGCAGTCGGACTCAAGCGCCTCATCTACGCTTGGCGGTACGTGGACCGGGTGCATGCTTCCAGCCAGGAGGAGTACCTGTTGGCGCCGGATCACCACACCAGTGAGATTGCGCTCGCCCGCCGGCAAGCCGCCAATCAGCACCTCACAAGTTGCGAGGCTGAGGAAGAGGCGTTGTGTCGGCGCGCTGGGAAACGGCCGCGCACCAGGGCACTCATGGCGTGCCGCAAGCGCTCCTACGAGCGCCGTGGCTTTTAGGAGGAGTATAATTTTTGTTTCGTAAGGCGATCTCATTAGTTTTGGGATGCAAATGATAAATCCCGAACGTTCAAGAATTTTTAGCGTCCTTAATTAAGTATGTGAAAGGGAAAGTTTGGAAATGTTGTGTATTATTACACATTTTGCAAGTACGTGCATATAGCACAAACTTTACTATATACTGTCGGACTACACGTCTCTCTCGATATATGCTTGCAGACTGTGCTACTCCCTCCGTCCAGGTCAATAAGTCATCTTTGGTTGTGCAGGGTGACCAAGAAGGAGGGAAGACTTGTACACCTAGACGGAGGGAGTACTACTATTACTTATGTACGTGCAAATGCACGTTTTAACATTACGATGCGGTTTTTGTAAAAGTAGAAAAACAACACTAGTCAAGCTTGTGAAATGATTCAATGCAAAAAATGCAAAAATGCTCGTTTGATTGTTTACTTTTAGCTTCCTTCTCTGTGGTTATTTCTCTATCGTACTTTGTACGGAGTATCTCACTGGTTGGAAAGGCATGCAAATTCCCAAACCGCTTCCTACACCCTGTATCGAATTTTTTGCCTAACAAGTTGTGCCGTGCAATTGGAATTCCAACGTGAGTACTACTACTAGTAGGAGTACCATGGGCCAGTTCTTTTAGGCTTCTAGATTAGTAATCCCATAACTACTACCTCCATCCTGGTTTATTGGTCCCCATTGTAATCTGTGTCAAATTTTGATCATAAATTTAACTAATGAAATGTTAGTGCATGTCACATGCACTACTCCATCCGTCTAGGTGAGTAAGTCATCTTAGGCTGTGCACCGTGACCAAGGAGGAGAAAACGAGAAATGTTAATGTTTATTTGCTAATTAATAGTATTGCATGCAATGAACTAACCACTGCATGTCGTGTTTGATATCTCAAGTCATTAAAAGCATGCACACTCTTTATCTCTTATTGGTTGATATGTCAAGAAACAAGAAACGAGGTAGAAGTTAATGCACCGCCTAAGTGTTTTGGGATTATTTAGTTTTCGTAAGATGACTTACACACCTAGATGCATCGCGCCTAAGTGTTTTGAGTAACATTTTATTAGTTAAATCTTTGGTCAAAATTTAGCACAAAATACAATGGTGAGGAATAAACCAGGACGGAGTAGTAGTTTAGAAGCCCAAATAAATGAGTGAGGCACCTTATTGTTACTTTCCATTGTGACTAGTCTTGTGGGAAAGGCTGGGGAAGCCGCCAAAAGAACTGGCCCTAGGAGTAGTAGCTAGGGATCGAGTGTGGGAGATGAACCGGAGAAAGTAAATGCAGAGAGATGAAATGCAAAAAAGACGGAGGGATGTGATGGTTGCTTGTCCGTTTATTTTACCAGGCCACTTATTACTGGGAGTGGTTGGGTTTTGTGATATGACGGCTTTACTGCCGCGACACGAGTGAGAGGTGAGACTCCCATGCAGCGCCGCCCTCTACACTTGTACTACATCGGTCGTGGTTTATTAGTCCCCCATTGAATTTGACTGAAGATTTAACTGACAAACTGTTAGTGCATGTCAACAAAAACTATATTGTTGGATTCGTATTTGAACATAGTTTTGAATGATATAATTTTAGGTGACATGCATCAGTATTTATCGTACTATATATAATGTTAGTTCAATTTTTGGTCGTACTAATCTATAGTAGTAAGGTGCCCGCGCGTTGCACCGAAGAGTGAAATGCATTGATTGGGGAGTTATTTATTTTGACAAAGGATGTGGGGGTCATCTCATGTGTAACGGGTATCGATAGGTTTCTTCGGATATTATCTCATCTCTAGAGCTCACAAACATCCGGGTGAAATAGATAAAAAGGTATCTTTTGCAAACAAAAGCGTTCAACTGTTCAACCTGCATCCAAAACTTGTAAAGAAATAACACTTATTGTGCTTTGCAAGAAATGATCTTTAAGAATTAGTTTTTGAGTATCGATTGTTATACATGTTGGCTACAGATGACATGGCACTTTCTTATAGTCAACAGTTGGCTATACTATTAAGTAATATTAACCATGCCCTTATACACCTAGATGGAGGGATTAAATCAGGATGACTTGCAAGGGGGCAGAGGAGATGTAAGAAATGGTTCATCGTAAGTCTTTCACCAGTACTGTAGTAAAAATTCATACATGGAAGATTCTAGACTAAACCATAAACGGATACACTTTTATTCATGCACGATACTCCAATAGAGCAAGATCCTGCATGGAAGTCTCCACAAGCTTAGACAGTGGATTACATTGAGCGAAGACTAATGATCAACATTTAACTTGATAATGCGTATTTTTTAGAAGAACAGGGAGGCTCCTCCCCGGTTCCCTTATCAAATAAAACCCAAAGTGTCTTACATCAGCTCACTGAGAGGAGCAGTTCAAAGGAAGGACCGCGGCGAAAGCCACTCAAGTTTAACGACAAGCTTACAGAATCAAAAGCGGCAAAGACACGGGCCATAAGCGCCCACACACACACTACATGTTTTCTAAGTGCACTTGATAATGCGTATGTCCAGGTGAACCTCCTTGGAGTCCCCGTGCACCGAGTCGGAGGGTAAAGGATGGAACGGATGCCATGGGTTTTCCAAGTCCACATTGGCGGGATAGTCCCAGCTCCCCAGAGTCCAAGTCTGTCCGATGAGGCCGGTGTCGCCGCCCACGTGACCCAGAGGGGTAGTAACATTGACCACGCACCCGTACATCTGCCTCGTGTCAGTGTCAGCGTCAGCAGCGACGCCCCTGACGCACATTACAGAGACGGGACGGCGGCCTACGCGGGCCTCGCCGGTGCCCACGATCAAGAGGAAGACGCTGCCGTCCTCCTCCGAGACTAGCAGGCGGCGGTGATCCTCCAGCGACTCCGGCATGGTGAACCGGTAGCACGTGTCGTACTTGATGTTCTCCGCCAAGGGCCAGCAGTGACCGCTGCACGCATCCGTGAGGTGATGCACCATGTCCGCCGCGAGCCACAAAACGGCATCGGGCACTCATAGCAGTGGATGAAGGGCTCGTTGGAGGCATCGACTAGGCCGTCCATGAAACGGGAGGGGCTGTAGGGGACATTGCGTCAGTTGAATATATGAGCAAGTTACTACGAGATTTAATCCGAATAAGCACCAAATAAATCATGATGGCTATAACAGAGATGAAACTAATCATGTGGACTAGCATAGTACTAGGATACAGAGTAGAAACATGAATTCTACCACGATTTCGAACAGGAAGGACAGAAACACATACGGTGCAACGGGAGCAGCACCGTTGGCGTTGAGGTTGTCGCCCATGTCGTTGAGGAAGAGGTTGCCGAGGTCGGGGAAGAAGTCGTCGTCGGTGAAGTCGTGGCTGCCAGCAGTCGCAAGAGTGCGCTCCCCAGATTTCAACAGCGCCCGTCGAATGGAGCGCAGGAGGGTGTGGCTGTAGGGGACGTTGCGGCCGCCGAATGGAGCGTTGGAGTAGCACACGAAGTAGTAGATGGTGTCCTTACTAGTACTCCCTAGTCTCTATCTATCTATATCTATATATATCTACTCTTATAGAAAACGAGTTGGTGATGATGGTATGCCTGCCATCTTGTAATATAGACCGTCCGATCTATATCTGACGGATAGAAAGCCAACTATGACAATTTTATAAAAGATACCCGCACCTCTCTCCACATTTACAGATAAGGCCTTGCCTCATTCATCCTTATCTCCCACAACCTCGTGCTCCTCCCTATGTCTCTATCTCTACTACTCTTTTTTAATAACAAATCAAATAGTGATGCGCCGTTCGCTACATGCCCGGCTGAACATGCCTCCTCGCCTCCATCATCACCAACTGAGTCTTTTATAGGAGTAGGAGTAGAGAAAAAACCGAGTTGGTGATGATGGTGTGCCGTGCAATGCACGGGCATCTTGCTATTTTTTTTGCATATAAGTCCAAACACCACATAGACACGGTCTTTGAGCATGGTTCGTAGTCGTTCCACGCTCGGGCATTGAAGTTTGTAACTATTTTAGATTAGAATATACTACTCCTCTGGTGCTAGTAGTAGAGCAGAGTCCTACTCTACTACTCTACTCTAGCAAGCTAGGGCATAGTACTGTAGTAGGTACTGTAGGGAGTACCAGTACTGTGATCACTCAAGCAAGTTGTCTGGCATCGATATGACCCTACGCTACTGGTATGTGTCCCGTAAGTCAAGCGGCATGCTGTAGTCATCATCACCTATCCACTTCTCGCAGCACATATTCGCTTCTCCATCTTTGTCCGTACATATTCTCGTCCAAGCTTCCATCCCCGCTAAGGCGCCTCCCCCCCTCGTCCGAAACCCAAGCACTAACAATGGTAGAACCGAGCAGCGTCCGCCGAAAGAGTGGCTGGAATTCGCTCCCCACAGAGGTAATCAAGCTCATTGTTTCGCGTGTGGACAATCTCAGTACCATGCCGCTCGCCGCGTGCTCGTCGGGGCTGTACCGTTTACTCAAAGCCCTCAGGCCGGAGATTTTTAAGCCAGCTCCTTGCTTGCTGATGCCGCCTGATCTTCAGAAATGGCGTGTCACGGAGCATAACGATCGTAGGGTGGCGAGCATCAACCCCCTTCACTGTGATCCAATCCCCGCCAGCCTCAGCTACATTAACGGTATGTACTGGGTCGGCATGAACACGTCTTGGATGGTGCTTGTCGACGGTCACGACAGCTGGATGCTGGTGGAGGTCTACACCTGGCGACTGATCCCCCTTCCTTCGATTAACACTGCACTGCTTTGGCACCGCGGCCCAGAATACTCGGAATCTTATAGTAGCCAACATGATACCAAGTTTGATTTGCTCAAGGTTGTAATCTGCCAAGTGCCCACAAGATCTGCGAATTATAAAGATTTCAGGCTAATTGCATTCTTCAACCGCGGTCTCGCCTATCTGACAGGTCAATGCGGTAAGTGGATAAATCTGCACGTCCATCGTAGGATCATACATCCTCCATGGTTCTCTGATGCGATTGAACACAAGGGCCATTTACGCTGTCGACTCCTTCTATGGCTGGACGTATTGATGGCCTACTCCAGTCATCGCTACAAACGGCTGTTACAGCAGTATGCTACTTTCCTATGATATCATGATGGCTTGCTTATATTACTGTCAACATTTACTGAAAAAATATTCATGCTCATAACATGCTGTTCTTAAGATTGACTAAATCAAGGGCCCTTTTTTATTTGACTCCAACTTGATATGATGTTGTAGGCCGCCTGGTGTCCCTACCCTTCCTAATCCCAAAACCTTTCAAAGAAAAGCGGCATCGCAGTTGCAGGTGGTTCCTGGCTCGATCAGACGATGGCGAAAGATTGATGATCGTTCGCACGTACCGGACGTGTTGTTTCGCGGAATACAATCATACTCACTGCAAGGTCTTTGAGCAGGATCCCAGCTTCTCTGGGCCTTCAGGAATTTTTGACTGGGGGCTAGTAAGTAGCCTTGGTACATGCTCTCTATTTGTCGGACTGAATTATCCGATTAACCAAGAAATAACCGACGACAAGGATCATGACGGCAGCGCGGTTTCGTTCATCAGGCAAAACTGTGTGTACACAGCGTACCATGCGTCTCTGCATGCACCATACCCTGATATGTGCCGCCACGCTCTGCAACCCAAAGTAGGAGAGAGGGTCGCAAGTATCAGACTTTGACCTACTGGCTGGAGTTTCCCCCGTCAGGCACCCATCTGGTTCAAGCCGTCAGCCAATCTCCACAGCTTAATAAATAGTAACGTCTAACTGAGCCAGTTAGTTAGATGCGTACACTTGGTGTAGTAGGATCTTTATTTAGTTTGATGCATACACTTGTTCTTTTTTGGTAGCCCTTTTGTAATGATGGCTGATGTTTGGTTTGGAAGAGAGAGCTGCGTCTTCACTCTTCTGGCCTGCTTACTGCTTCTGTTGCACCCCCAGCCCTGGTTGTTGCTGCTGCTGTTTTGAATGTACAATCAGTAGTATATTTCGTCTGTTGGTTGAATAAATGTGTTGTTAGAACGACAAACATAATGTTTTGGAAGTCGTTGCACGGTTCGATCCTTTAGTGCCCCGTACGGTACGTAGCTCATACTATTTTTCGTACGGAACACATTTTCCACTTGTTGATAACATGCAACCCACTGATGAAGGCCCAATAGAGAAGCCCATAATTAACTAGAAGGGAGGCTCTCACATGAATCTAGCCCAGGTACATGCTCATGGTCCCCTAAACATAAATAAATAAATAAATAAATAAAGCTAAATGCTCATGCACCAGTTCTTTGGGAAAATAGGTAGCCCGATATTTCTTTTTGAAGAATACCCAAGCTAGGCCTATTTGTTTTCTCCGAATTACTGGGCTGCAAATCTTTCAAAACGAGGAGGGATGCATTCTGTCCTGGCCAAAGAGTATGGTCAATGTCTGTTAAAAGTAATATCAAAAGGGGTTGAAAATTCCAAAAAATTTATAGCAAATGGGATATTAGTTTTTTTTTGAATTTTGTTCTTCACTGATATCTTATACGTATTTCATTGGATTTAACATGACATAGTACTAATTTATTTTTAAATTTGTTTTAGTATGGCTATTAATTTTTGGATTAAGAATATTTCGTTCCCCAGCAAAAATTTGCGAATTTTCAAAATTTCCCACATATTTAGTTAATTTTTTGACCCTGGTACTGACCAAAAAATGTCCGGCAATTCTAAAAATGGAAAACGGGCTGCAATAAATTCCATATGAATTAGAAAATATGTAAAAATTATAAAAATAATAGCAAATGGGCTGCACACGCCACATATTTCGAGGCTGACTTGTTTACGCAAGGCTTTGTCAGTGAACACACGATTCTAGCAGCAGTGACTATTGGATGTCCATCCAACGGCCGACGTGCTTCTTCAATATCTGATCTTCCTCCTCCAGCCGCCTAAACTAGCACCGGCGGGACTGCCTGCTCCCTCCTCTTGTGGCCCGCTGTGATGCCGCGCAGGCTTCCCTGGCCCACCCTACTCCCTTCGTTGGCCTGGCCGCACGCAATCAACTGCCTCCTTATTACGCGAAAAAATGATTCCTCCCACTGACATCTGGGGCGCACCGGTTGGGAGGCTGACCTGTGGGCCTACTACGTTGACGCGTACACAGGGCTTGTCAACTTAGTCAACAAATGATTCTAGCATCAGTAACCGTTGGATTTGAATCGAACGGTCTTGCTGCTTCTTCAATCGCTGCTCTTCTTGCACCAGCCGCCCAATCCAGTGCCGGGGAGACCGCCTGCTCCTGCCTCTAGTGGCTGGCTGTGTTGCCGTTGAGGCCTCATCGCCCCCTACTACTCCCACCGCTAGCACGGCCCTGCGGTGATGGCAGCCTCACACCGCAGCCAAACCAGTGAACCCTGGTACTCCTCTCCGCGTGGGCATCCACTGCCGCATCTTCCCCGGCTCCGTGTCGTCCCCTTCCTAGACCTCGCCGTCGTCCACCGCCTTGGTGCTCTCGGCGCGACGTGGTCAATGTGGTCAACGACATTCCATCGGAAGAGTACTATACATGGAGAGGCTGACAGCTGGGTCCACGGCCACAGCCCAGTTTTTTTGTGATTTGCCAAGTAAGTCACTTTGTCAGGCCTGTTGGGCTGCAAATCTTTCAAGACGAGGAGAGCTTTCATTCAGCTGGCCGAGAAAATGGCCCATCAGTAATGAGAAATGGACTGTACATTTTTAAAACACATCAAACTAGCAATTAGTTTCAAATATCTTTTTTTTCATTTAGAAATTTTAAATTACATTAATTTTTATGTGTGGAGAATTTGTTTGATTTTATATTGATATACATTTATTTTTAAAACCAGTTTGAATGTGAGTCGAAATTTCGGGATTAAAAACAGTTCGGGCCGCACCGAAATATGCAAAATTTCGTATAATTTTTAACGTGGCCACAATATGGGCTGTAATGCTAGCGAAAAGAATATGGGCTCCAAAAAAACCCTTAAGAATTAGCAAATGGGCTGTAAATTATTAAAAATAATGGCAGATGGGTTGTATGCTGTTTTCCACAGATTTGAGGTTTTCCTAAAAAAAAGGTCGACGCACAAGCAGTGACTGTTGGATGGCCATCCAACGGCCGTCGTGCTTCTTCAATCTCTGCTCTTCCTGCTCCAGCCGCTCAAACAAGCGCCGGCGGGACTGCCTGCTTCCTCCTCCCCACGGCCGGCTCTGACAGCTTGGACCCACCAGCTATATCTTCGTACGCAAGGAAGTGCCTCCTTATTACACAAAAAAATGAACACTCCCCCTGTTAGCTGGGACCCAGTATAGTGGCAGGCTGACTTGTGGGCCTACTAAGTTGATGGGGACGGAGGGCTTTGTCAACTTAGTCAATATGCACGATTCTAGCTCCAGTGACCGTACGATGTCCATCCAACAGCCATAGTGCTTCTTCAACCTCTGGTCTTCTTGCTCCAGCCGCCCAAACCAGCGCAGGTCGTGCCTCGTGCTCCTGCCTCCCGTGGCCGGCTACGATGTGGCGAAGGCCTCACCACCCCCTACTACTCCCACCGCTGGCTAGGCCATCCCTCTACTCACCCACACCACCTATTATTCTGCGGCGACGACAGCCTCACACCGCAGCGAACTAGTGAACCCTCGTACTCCTCTACGCATGGGCATCCACTGACGCGTCTTCCCCGGCTCCGTGTCGTCCCCTTCCTAGGCCTCGCAGTTGTCCACCGCCCTGGTGCTCTCGACGCGGCATGGTCAACATGGTCAAGGAATGACTTCCATCGGACGTGGACTATACGTGGAGAGGCTAACAGTGGGTCCACGACCGCAGCATGGAAGTGCCTCCTTATTACGGGCAAAATAATTATTCCTCCACCTGACAGCGAGGACCCACCGGACAGGCCACCATATTTCACGAAAAAACATTTCCCCCCTGACTGCTGGGACCCACCAGCTACACCTTCGCACGCAAGGAAGTGCGTCCGGGCAGAAAAAAACAAAACGATTCGCCCCCCTGACTGCTGGGACCCACCAGCTACATCTTCGCACGCAAGGAAGTGCGTCCGGGCAAAAAAAACAAAATGATTCGCCCCCCTGACTGTTGGGACCCACCAGCTACATCTTCACAGGCAAGGAAGTGCCTGACAGTCGGGACCCACCTGGTCGAAGCATACGTAGCGTTGTCATTCTGGTTGCGAACGTGTACGTACATACTGGTCGATGTAGAGACACGCACATGTCGTAGTAGAGGCGCGCACATGTCGTAGTAGAGGCGCGCATGTAGCATGTACACGTACGTACAACGGCGAGGGTGCAAGAAAGAAAATACGGCCACGTACGTACATACGGGCAGGGTCTCGAACACCTACTCGTGCATACGTGCATGGCTGGGTCGGAACGGAGAAACAACGTCGTCGTCGTGTTCATGGGGAGCCAACCGGCTGGGTCGGAACGGAATGCGTAGTCGTGTTCATCGGGAGGGCTTGGACGGAACGGGCGATGGAAACGAGGCTTGGCGTACCGCACAATGGAGGAAACGGACCTCCTATGTTCGGAACGGGGTCCTGTTGATCAGGAGGGGTGTGGCGTACCGCAAAACGGAGGAAACAGACCTCCTACGGTCAAAACGGGGGTCTTGTTGATCGGGAGGGGTGTGGCGTACAGCAAAACGGACGAAACAGACCTCCTATGGTCGAAACGGAGGTCCTGTTGATCGGGAGGGGTGTGGCGTACCGCAAAACGGACAAAACGGACCTCCTACGGTCGAAACGGGGGTCCTGTTCATCGGGAGGGGTGTGGCATACCGCAAAACGGGACTCCACGGGATACTGTTCATGTCCACCGTCGACCTCCTCCAGCCTCCACGGGCTACCGTCGACCTCCTCCAGCCTCCACGGGCTCCTGTTCATCCATCCTCCACCGCGCGCTACTCCACCGGCTACTGTTCAACCACTCCTCCACGGGCACCCCTCCACCGTCTACTGTTCATCCAGCCCTCCACACCATGGGGTCCTATTCAACCACCCCTCCACGGCCACCCCTCCACCGTCTACTGTTCATCTAGCCCTCCACACCACGGTGTCCTATTCATCCAGAGGCAACGCTACCACTCACTGTTCATCCACCCCCCGCAACGCTCACTGTTCATCCAATCGATCAGCTTCAGTTAGCAGCAGTAGCGAAGGAATCGCTCCATCGGGTTCAGTTAATAGCCATCGATCGATCGCTTGGGTTCAGTAACGCATAGCCTGCAGTGCAATCACTTGGGTTCAGTTAGAGCCCAACGCCTCTCTCGGGTTCAGTTAGAGCCAATGCCTCGCACACACGCGCATACGTGTACGAGAGAAACGTGCATCACTCGGCCCCCGACCTCCCACCGTAACCGGCAACTCCTCGAAATTTTCCTCCCCCTCGCTTCTACCACGGTTTTATCCGTCATGGATGGCCCAAAGAATGTCATGCAGCTGCGCCTCCGGCCCGCCCAGGACGAAAAGCCCATTTTCTGTCATGATTTTTTGTCATAGAAGTAGGAGCCCACCACATCTATGATGATACCGGGTTTTGTCACAATTATCGTCATAGAAGTGTCATATGTATGACAATTTTTTTTAGTTCGGCCCAAAATGTCACGGATGTGTCTTTTTTTGTAGTGTCTACAATCTCCAGAGCTCTAGCACCCTGCCTTTCAGTTTCGCGGTGAATCCCGTCCAGCCCCTCCCTAGCCCATCCATGGTCGGATCCGACGCGAACGACAAGTTGGACGCCTCCGTCGTCACCAACAACGACACCTTGGAGTTGAAGCGGGCTAGCTACTTATCGGCTGACATCGCCCATCGGGCCCCCGAGGAGGGCCAGATCATTCCCACGCCCAAGCCGGGAGAGAGGGTGGTATGCCTTCCCCATTTTATCCGGGGGCTAGGATTTCCTCTGCACCCTTTCGTGAGGGGGTTGATGTTCTTCTACGAGACAAATTTCCATGATCTAGCCCCCGACTCTCTCCTCCACATCTCGGCCTTCATCATCATCCGGGAGGCCCTCCTGCGAGTTCAGCCGCACTTCGGCTTGTGGCTGAAGATGTTCAACGTCAAGCCCAAGGTGGTCAGCAGCGCCCAGGCGGACTATGGCGGAGCCATGATCAGTAAGTTGACCCGAGTCCAATGGCTGGAGGGTCGGTTTATTGACACCGTTAAGGTGTGGCAAAAGGAGTGGTTCTACATCATAGAACCAAGGGATACGGCCTGGACAGCTGCTCCCGAATTCAGATCCAGTCCCCCGGTGAGATTGACCTCGTGGATCACGAAAGATCTGAACTGGGGGTCTGCTGTTGAGGTGAAGATGATGCAGAAGCACGTCGTCAGCGTGATGGATACCGACGCCAAGCTGACCAACATGGTCCGAATAATGCTCAGGCGCCGGCTCCTTCCTTGCCAGTAAAGGGCCAGCCCCATGTGGGTTTACAAGCCCGATGACTCGACCACTGTGTAGTACCTCTATGGGACAAACCACGACAAAGTGTGGGGTCAACTATTCAAGTCCTAGGAGGACTGGCCGGCCGAGAATGAAGACATCGGCCTCGACGCCGCAACCTAGCCGAAGAAGGTAATTGACCCCTTCCCTGGTCCATATTCGTGGGGCATGTTGTGCAAAATCCGGTCTAAACATCTATCTGTGGTTTTTATAGGGCTGGCTCGAAAAGCCCGAGAAGATCAGTAGCCTGGCTCCTCTACCTGAGGGGCCTCGATTGCCACAACTGGAGGGGCTGCTAGTTGTGGTGCCTTACAAGGCGCCAGATAAGAAAGGAAGAAGAAGCATTTACCTTAGGCCAGAGAGGGCCTCCACCGAAGAAATCGTCCGGACACCTAGTCCGGAGACATTGCCGCCCATCTGCCCAAGATGGGGATGAGGAGGAGGAGGAGAGTGCCTCTTCCCACTCCAAGAAGAGGGCGGCGTCTGGAGACGTCAAGGAGGAAGAGCCTCCTCGGGCCCATAAGAGGCAGTGCTGGCCCTAGCTGGTCTTGCCCGACAGTTCAGACTCCGAAGAGGAGTCCGTTGCGTCCGAGAAGGTTCCAGACAGGGAACCTAGGGTTAAGCACCCTGCTGCCAGGCACGTATTTTGGCATTTTTAGTTGCTTTATTTTTAACAGTCCCTTACTCTCGGAAGCTGATTGTACGACATCACTGCCACCGCACAGCCACCCTGCCGAGCAGACATCGGAGGGGACATCTCCGCCCGCCGATTTGGCAGACAGTGGATCCGCGTCGCGCTCCGCACCTCCCCCGATCCCCGAAGGAGTCGGGGAAGTGCTGCCCCGAAGGACCTCTCCCCATTCGAACACGGGGGAGGGGGATGATGCCACCATGGCCAAGGATGATGCCTTGTTCACCAGAGACTAGGAGGATGTGTCCCTCCTGGATAATGCGGCGGACTGGACCCTCCCAGCCGGCCGCACCTGAGCCCCCTAGGCCTTCATAGGTGCCGATCCCTCTTTTAGATGGGGAGGGAGTTGAGGTCCCGCTACCTGCACCGAACACCAACAACTAGGCGCCCGAACACCCACCGCTCCTCAGTAACCATATGAAGCAGCTGGTGGAGCTGCATCGGATGGCCGAGCCAGCCCTGAAGGATCTTTGTGTCCGGTTGTGGCCTACTGAGCCTATTCCGGACAACTATTTTGGCTTGGTGCAGAGGCTGCGTGATGCATCATGGTGGATTGACACCGTGAAGCGGTCCGCATGCCTTGAAGGAGCGAGGTTGTCCTTCACGAAGACCATGGTTCATTGGCCGAAGATCAAGCCAATGGATATGGCCACTGGTCCTTCGCCATTTGGGAAGGAGCACCGCCACCCCGAACTGTACTTTGCACAAGTTATGGAAGGTGCTTGGGCGATAGAGGGCCAGTGTTCGAAGGATGTAATCATTGAATGATTTTGTATCAAGCTGTCACCCAAAGATTTTGCGTTATAATGTGGTCCGCTTGTGTGTTATATATTGTGGTGTTTAATTTTGACTCATGCATGGCTGTTTATTATTCTGAAAGTTACCAGTCTTCAGTTTCAACCCCCAAGCAAATAATACGAGGGGTGTTTCATCTCTGCACTTTTACCCTTAGCCAACGTCTTGGTGCCGGAAGGTGGTAGTGCATGAGAGAAACCAGGCAATCAGACTATGCGGCTTTATTACTTTCACTTAACCATAGGAGTTTGACGGTGGGGACTAGCGACTAGCTCCCAGATTTTTGCGGTGTACAAGGGAGCCGTGGCATGCCTTTGGAACCACTTGGTTTGTGCTAGGACGAACCCTTCGTGTGACACGGATAAATCATCAACGGTTTCTTAGTTCAACACTTGTTGTCGGATCGCTGGCCAGTTCTCGCTCACTATGTCGGTCAGTTTTTGGCTTTCTCCCTTGAGGTGCTTGACCGGACTAGCTAGAAGCACAATCACAGGGGTTCTCTATTTACCTTCTTAGCCGAATGTGCGGAACATAAGACAGTAAGCACAGGAGCAGGGCAACCCAACTATTGCCCCGAGACATAGTTTGGAACCTATGCATATAATGCAATATCCGAGATGCCAAGCACACAACAAGAAGTGGTGCTGTACTTTGGTACATAGAGATGATGGGAAAATCAAGCCTTCTGTCAATTACCCGAGCTGTATTTGTTACACACTATGTGCATGCCTTACTGTTCGAAGAGCGAAAAAAGAGAAAAACGAGAGAAGAGGGCTAGACAATGCAGATGCCCGAACACCGTAGAAGGTGTTTATATTTTCCATAAGCTCCAGATGTCTATCTGTACAATTTGAACGGCTGAGGCATTTATGATAAGTAAAAAGGGAATTTTTTTTGCAGAGAAAGGTTTACGCATGGCCTTGATTTGCGGGTCTAAGCCTCAACTGTGCCCTGCTGCACGTCAGCGCCTTTGCTTCTGCGAGATGAGTTGGTCGCCCATGAACATCCAACGCTGGCGAGGGGTGCCTTCGATAGGGGCCTTGATGTGTGGCCCCGCCGAACATAGCTTGACGCTAATCGAGTCCGGAGTCGTACCCGTTATCGTCCAAGGACGTGCTGATGCCGTAGTTTGGTTAAGCCGAACATGTGGAGATATGTGTTTGATAGGAGACCCCACGGCCGACCATTGTATCTCGAGCGCAAAGTTGTGCTGACAAGGCACATAGAGCGCGATGAAGGTGGACATGCCGTGGGGAGCTCATACTTATTTGCAGGAAACACAGGGGGGGCTCCCATGGCGGGGATCAGGCTCGAGCCTTTTTAGTTGTATCTCTAGCCTTTACGGCAGGCTGATACTTTGGCCAGTTGGTGATGGCCTGGTCTTCGGCCGCTAGTGCCGCACTATGCTCCTCGGTCCGGAGTGATCACTCTGTGTTGCCGTTGATTGTTATGATGCCCAAGGGACCGGGCATCTTCAGCTTGAGGTATGCGTAATGCGGGATGGCGTTGATTTTAGCAAACACTATTTGCCCGAGGAGGGCATGATAGCCACCGCGGAACGGGGGCGATATTGAAGATCAAGTCTTCACTTCAGAAGTTATCTGGAGAGCCGAATACCACTTCTAGAGTAACCATGCCTGAACATCGGGCCTCTACACCCGGGATAACCCCCTTGAAGGTGGTGCTGTTGGGTTTGATCCTTGACGGATCAATCCCCATTTTCCTTACTGTGTCTACGTAGACTAGATTGAGGCCACTGCCCCAACGATTAAGACTCTCGTGAGGTGGTACCCATCACTAATGGGGTCAAGCACCAGAGCCGCCGATCCTCCGTGACGGATACTGGTCGGGTGATCTCTGTGGTCAAAGGTGATCGTGCAAGCCGACCACGGATTGAATTCCGGCCCACGGGCTCGATGGCGTACACGTCCCGTAGTGTGCGCTTCTTCTCATTCCTTGGTATATGGGTGGCGTAGATCATGTTCACCGTCTTGACCTCGGAAGGGCTTTTGGCCTCCACTGTTCGGCCTGCAGGGCTCCTCGTTGTCCTCGCTTTGTGGGCTTTTGCTCGAGTCTTTGGTTTGAAGCTTGCTGGCTTGCTTTATCACCCAACAGTTGCGGTTGGAGTGGTTGGAGGGGTTTTCGACGGTGACATGAATCTGGTAGGGCCTGTCCATGATTGCATCCATCTTGGTTGGGCCGTCCTGATTGCCTTTAGAGGGATTTTTCCATGACCCGGACTTTGGATTGCCTAATCCAACATTCATTGCCGTCTCTTCAGCTTCACTGTCGTGATGGCGGCGTTTGTTCTTGTTCCTTCATGGCTTTCCATTCCCATCCCGGGATTGTAAGGTGCCGGGGGTGTCAAGGTTGGTGCTTCTACGGGCCAGCCAACTGTCCTCTTCAGCGCATAAGCGGGTCATCACGGAGGTAAGAACGGACATTGTTCTCGACTTGTCTTGGCCGAGCTAGCATGCTAACCGTTCATCCCGAATACTGTGCTTAAAGGTGGCTATCACTTCGGCGTCCGAACAGTCAATGGTCTGGTTCTTCTTGATCAAAAAATGATTCCGCAATTGCTAGGCTGATTCACCGGGCTGCTGGATTATATGGCTCAGGTCATCGGTGTCCAAGGGCCGGACATAAGTGCCTTGGAAGTTGGCTCGAAAGGCCTCCCCGAGCTCCTCCCAACACCCTATGGAGTCTTCGAGAAGGCTGTTTAGCCAGTGTCTGGCCGGGCCCTTGAGTTACAATTGCAAGTACTTGATGGCATGGAGGTCGTCTCCTCGTGCCATATGGATGTGTAGCAGAAAATCTTCGATCCATACTACAGGATCTGTTGTCCCATCATAGGGCACAATGTTCACAGGTTTGAAACCTTCCGGGAATTGGTGCTACATCACTCTATCCGTGAAGCAAAGTGGGTGAACGGCACCCCTGATTCGGGCTACATTACACCAAAGATCATCTGTCATCCAGGCTCGTTGCAGCTCCGAGGCTCTGTCATTTCGGTCTAGCCAGGATTTATATCCGTCCTGTCTGGCAGGAGGATCTCTTTTGGGCCTGTAGATGGACCTACTCAGGCCTGCCCGAGCATCCAGGTCACGGCGGAGGTCGTACTCATAACCTGACCGTAATGGTTCCCTGCCTTGTCAGCTAGGGCGAGTGGGAGGTTGTTCGGCTTTTCAACTATCTGATCCTGTCCTTGAGGGCGGCGGTCTGCTTGATCTTCCTGACCATACCTTGGTGGTGCTGGCTCTATGGCCATGACATTGAATTGCGGCAGTAGCTTCCACTTTGGGTAGCTTTTCATTTGATGCTTGTGGCTGTACTCCTCTTCAGCGTCTAGGGCTTTAGTCCATCTCTCATTAAGCGTATCCCGTTTGGCCTTTATTTTCTACCACTGTTTTTTCAGGCTGCACGCAGTGGCAATGAGCTGCCGCTTGAACTTCTCTTGATCTAGTGGGTCTTCGGGGACGATGAAATCTTCATCACCCAAACTCACCTCCTCTTCCAAGGGGCAGGTAATTGCTGTCTTCGGCGTCATCAAGGTATTGGGGTCGAGCGGTTCCTCGTGCTCCTCATGATTGACTTGTGGTTTTTCGACGGCACCGGGGTTGTCAAGGTTGTCCGCATTGTCTGGGGTGGCATTTTCTCCGGTGTTTGTGGTGCTCGCATGGCTTCGATACGCCTTGGAGCGGCGGCACTGTTTGTGGTGCTTCGGCGGCTCATCGCTGGGCCTGCCGTTATACTTCCCGGGGGTGCCGTCCTCTTCTTTAGGAGTGTCACCATATAAACGTCATAGGTGGACGTGGCCGTCCAGCAGCTAGTGGCGGGGGGAGCAACGTCAGTGTTAGGTGTGGTGATGACCCACAAGTATAGGGGATCTATTGTAGTCATTTCGATAAGTAAGAGTGTCGAACCCAACAAGGAGCAGAAGGAAATGACAAGTGGGTTTCAGTAAGGTATTCTCTGCAAGCACTGAAATTATCGGTAACAGATAGTTTTGTGATAAGATAATTCGTAACGGGTAACAAGTAACAAAAGTAACTAAGGTGCAACAAGGTGGCCCAATCCTTTTTGTAGCAAAGGACAAGCCTGGACAAACTCTTATATAAAGCAAAGCGCTCCCGAGGACACAAGAGAATTTATGTCAAGCTAGTTTTCATCATGCTCATATGATTCATGTTCCTTACATTGATAATTTGATATGTGGGTGGACCGGTGCTTGGGTACTGCCCTTCCTTGGAAAAGCATCCCACTTATGATTAACCCCTCTCACAAGCACCCGCAACTATGAAGAAGAATTAAGGTAAACCTAACCATAACATGAAACATATGGATCCAAATCAACCCCTTACGAAGCAACACATAAACTAGGGTTTTAGCTTCTGTCACTCTAGCAACCCATCATCTACTTATTACTCCCCAATGCCTTCCCCTAGGCCCAAATCATGGTGAAGTGTCATGTAGTCAATGTTCACATAACACCACTAGAGGGAAGACAACATACATCTCATCAAAATATCAAATGAATACCAAATTCACATGATTACTTATAACAAGACTTCTCCCATGTCCTCAGGAATAAACATAACTACTCACAAATCATATTCATGTTCAAAATCAGAGGGGTATTAATATGCATTAAGGATCTGAGATCTTCCACCGAATAAACCAACTAGCATCAACTACAAGGAGTAATCAACACTACTAGCAATCCACAGGCACCAATCTGAGGTTTTGAGACAAAGATCGGATACAAGAGATGAACTAGGGTTTGAGAGGAGATGGTGCTGGTGAAGATGTTGATGGAGATTGACCCCCCTCTCGATGAGAGGTTCGATGGTGATGACGATGGCGATGATTTCCCCCTCCCGGAGGGATGTTTCCCCGGTAGAACAGCTCCGTCGGAGCCCTAGATTAGTCCTGCCCAGGTTCTGCTCGAGACGGTGGCGCTTCGTCTTGAAAGCTTCCTTATGATTTTTTCCAGTGCGAAATACACCATATAGCATAAGATGGACGTGGGGGCCTGCCAGGTGGCCCACGAGGTAGGGGGCGCGTCCAGGGGGGTAGGGCGCGCCCTCCACCCTCGAGGCTGGTGGGTGGCCCCCCTCTGGTGCTTTCTTCGCCCAATATTTTTAATATATTCCAAAACTGACTTTCGTGGAGTTTCAGGACTTTTGGAGTTGTGCAGAATTGGTCTCTAATATTTGCTCCTTTTCCAGCCCAGAATTCCAGCTGCCGGCATTCTCCCTCCTGGTGTAAGCCTTATAAAATAAGAGAGAAAAGGCATAAGTATTGTGACATAATGTGTAGTAACAACCCATAATGCAATAAATATTGATATAAAAGCATGATGCAAAATGGACGTATCAACTCCCCCAAGCTTAGACCTCGCTTGTCCTTAAGCGAAAGCCGATATCGAAAAATATGTCCACATGTTTAGAGATAGAGGTGTCGATAAAATGAAATACAGACATGAGGGCATCATGATCATCTTTAGAATAGCAACATATATATTGTCATATGATTTCTTATGCTAAAGTAACAATCTATTCACAATGTATAGTATGAATCAGAAACTTCATTGAAAACTAGCAAACTATAATCTCAGTCATTGAAGCAATTGCAATTTATTATAACATCGGAAAGAGTCAACATAAGAGCTTTTCAGCAAGCCCACATACTCAACTATCATTTAGTCTTTCACAACTTCTAACACTCACACGATACTTATGGGTATGAAGTTTCAATCATACACATAGAAAATATGTGCTTATAATTTCGCCTCCCAACCTTTTACCTCAAGGGTAATGTCAACAATAATACTTTATGAAAACCTACATCCAAGTGTGTCTATATATATATATATATATATATATATATATATATATATATATATATATATATATATATCAGGATCTTTCCAACACATAGTGCTTGCCAAAGGATAAAGTGTAAAAAGGAAAGGTGAAGATCACCATGACTTGTATGAAGGTAGATGATAAAAATAAAAGATAGGCCCTTCGCAGAGGGAAGCATAGGTTGTCATGCGCTTTTATGGTTGGATGCACAAAATCTTAATGCAAAAGAACATCACTTTATATTGCCACTTGTGATAAGGACCTTTATTATGCAGTCCGTCGCTTTTATTTCTTCCATATCACAAGCTTGTATAAAGATTATTTTCTTCACACTAATAGATCATACATATTTAGAGAGCAATTTTTATTGCTTGCACCGATGACAAGTTACTTGAAGGATCTTACTCAATCCATAGGTAGGTATGGTAGACTCTCATGGCAAAACTGGGTTTAGGGGTGTTTGTAAGCACAAGTATTATATCTACTTGGTGCAAAGAATTTGGCTAGCATGAGGGAGAAAGGCAGGATCACATGTTGGATGATCCATGACAATATAACTTATTCAGATATAAGAAAACATAACCCATTACGTTGTCCTCCTTGTCCAACATCAACTTTTTAGCATGTCATATTTTAATGAGTGCTCACAATCATAAAAGATGTCCAAGATAGTATATTTATATGTGAAAACCTCTCTTTCTTTATTACTTCCTATTAATTGCAACGATGACCAAAACTATGTTTGTCAACTCTCAACAACTTTTATTCATCATACTCTATATATGTAAAGTCATTACTCTCCATAAGATCAATATGATCTTTTTATTTCCTTTTATTCTTTCTTTTATTCCCTCAAGATCATAGCAAGATAGCAAAGCCCTCAACTCAAAACTAATCTTTATTATATCGCACGGACTCGATTACATAGATAGGGATCAAAACAAAACTCAAAACTAGATCATACTAAAACTTTATTCTACTAGATCAAGATATAACCAAAAGGATCGAACTAAGAAAAACGGTAAAGATAGAAGTGTGATGGTGATACAATACCGGGGCACCTCCCCCAAGCTTGGCAGTTACCAAGGGGAGTGCCCATACCCATGTATTTATGTCTCTTTCTTCGGAGGTGGTGATGATGGAGTTTTTGATGATGTAGTGTCGCACATCGAGCATAGGAGATGCTCCAACTTGCGGATAATGCCCTTGAGTGCGGTGATATGCTCTTGCAACAAAATATTTTCACACGTGAGATACTTGTTTTGTATGCAAACTATTTCAATCATCTTGAAAGCTTCAATTCAGTAGAGGTGAGATGATTGTAGTAAGGTTGAAGGATGTCTTCTTCTTCTACTACCGGGACTTGATCTTTCGTAGCTTTCTTGATATTGTCACCTTCCTTGATTTCCATGGGTTCTTCTCGCTTCGTCTCTATCTTCATTAACCAAGCATCACCGCCCACGTTGTTGGAGGAGGGGGACGACATGATGCCTGACCTTGAGAAACTCTAGCAAAAAACAGCTCAAAACAAAAACAGAGGATTTTGTCGTAGTACGGTGGTCAAAACCTTCGGGAGATTATATAGTGAATTTTTACCGACCAAAGGAAGTATCATGCAAGAAAATGGAGTCCGGAGGCACACAAGGTGACCACGAGGCAGGGGGCATGCCCAGGGGGTAGGGCGCGCCCTCCACCCTCATGGACGCCTCGTGTCTCTTTCGGACTACTTCTGAATTTCCTAATTTTTTAAATATTCCAAAACGGAGAAAAATTGTTGTTTGAACAGTTTTGGAGTCGGTTTACTTACCGTACCTCATACCTATTCCTTTTTGGAGTCTGAAACATTCTGGAAAGTGTCCCTTATGTACTCCTCCGGGGTTATGGTGTCAATAACATTGGTTTCAACATTTATGGGATTATGTGAGACATAATGTTTGATTCTTTGACAGTTCACCACCTTCGGATTTGTGCCTTCGACATTGTTGATTTTGATGGCACCGGAACGATAGACCTCCTTGATAACGTAAGGACCTTCCCATTTAGAGAGAAGTTTTCCTACAAAAAATCTTAAATGAGAGTTGTATAGCAAAACATAATCACCTACATTAAACTCACGCTTTTGTATCCTTTTGTCATGCCATCTTTTAACCTTTTCTTTAAACAATTTGGCATTCTCGTAGGCCTGGGTTCTCCATTCATCAAGTGAGCTAATGTCAAATAGCCTCTTCTCACCGGCAAGTTTGAAATCATAATTGAGCTCTTTAGTAGCCCAATATGCCTTATGTTCTAGTTCGAGAGGTAAGTGACATGCTTTTCCATAAACCATTTTATACGGAGACATACCCATAGCATTTTTATATGCAGTTCCATAGGCCCATAATGCATCATCAAGTTTCTTGGACCAATTCTTTCTAGATCTATTAACAGTCTTTTGCAAAATCAATTTAATCTCTCTATTACTGAATTCCACTTGACCACTAGAATGAGGGTGGTATGGAGATGCAATTCTATGATTAACATCATACTTAGCAAGCATTTTACGAAAAGCACCATGAATAAAATGTGAACCACCAACAGTCGTTAAATATCTAGGGACTCCAAACCTCGGAAAAATAACTTCTTTAAGCATCTTAATAGAGGTGTTATGATCAATGCTACTAGTTGGAATAGCTTCTACCCACTTAGTAACGTAATCAACATCAATTAAAACATGTGTATACCCATTAGAGGAAGGAAAAGGTCCCATATAATCAAAGCCCCAAACATCGAATGGCTCAATAACAAGTGAATAGTTCATATGCATTTCTTGATGTCTACTAATATTACCAATTCTTGGACATTCATCGCAAGACAAGACAAACTTACGTGCATCTTTGAAGAGAGTAGGGCAATAAAAACCAGATTGCAATACCTTATGTGCAGTTCTATCTCCAGCGTGGTGTCCTCCGTAAGCCTTAGAGTGACACTTGCGTAGGATCTGTTCCTATTCATGCTCAGGTACACAACTTCTAATAACACCATCTACTCCTTATTTATAAAGGTGTGGGTCGTCCCAGAAGTAATGTCTTAAATCATAGAATTTTTTTTCTTTTGCTGGTATATGTGAAACTAGGTGGTATAAATTTAGCAACAATGTAATTAGCATAATCAACATACCATGGAGCAGTATAAGAAGCATTTATGACAGCTAATTGTTCATCAGGAAAGCTATCATCAATAGGTAGTGGGTCATGAAGAACATTCCCTAACCTAGACAAGTTGTCTGCAGCGGGGTTCTCAGCTCCCTTTCTATCAATAATATGCAAATCAAATTCTTGTAGCAAGAGAACCCATCTAATAATGCTAGGTTTAGCATCTTTCTTTTCCATAAGGTATTTAATAGCAGCATGATCAGTGTGAATAGTTACTTTGGAATCAACAATATAAGGTATGAACTTATCACAAGCGAACACAACTGCTAAAAATTCTTTTTCAGTAGTAGCATAATTTCTCTGGGCACAGTCTAGAGTTTTACTAGCATATTTGATAACATTTAAGTTCTTATCAACTCTTTGTCCTAGAACAACACCTACAGCATAATCACTAGTATCACACATAATTTCAAAGGGTAAATTCCAATCAGGTGGCTGAACAATAGGTGCAGAAATTAAGGCTTTCTTAAGTATTTCAAATTCTTCTACACAATCATCATCGAAAACAAAAGGGACATCTTTTTGCAAGAGATTAGTCAGAGGCCTAGAAATTTAGAGAAGTCTTTAATAAACCTCCTATAAAAACCAGCATGACCAAGAAAACTTCTTATACCTTTAATGTCTTTAGGACACGACATCTTTTCAATAACATCTACTTTAGCTTTATCAACTTCAGTACCTCTTTCAGAAATTTTATGCCCCAAGACAATACCTTCATTAACCATAAAGTGGCATTTCTCCCAATTCAAGACAAATTTAGTTTCTTCACATCTCTGCAAAACTTGATCAAGGTTTCTTAAGCAATCATCAAAAGAAGTTCCGTAAACGGAGAAATCATCCATGAAAACCTCAACTATCTTTTCACAAAAGTTAGAGAATATAGTAGTCATACATCTTTGGAAGGTAGTAGGTGCATTACATAAACCAAAAGGTATACATCTATAAGCAAAGGTACCGAAAGGGAAAGTAAAAGTGGTCTTTTCCTGATCCTCTTTTGACACAGGTATATGAGAGAAACCAGAATAACCATCTAGAAAGCAAAAATGTGTATGTTTGGATAATCTTTCTGGCATTGATCAATAAAAGTTAGAGGGTAATGATCTTTTCTAGTAACTTTATTTAATTTGCGGAAATCAATTACCATTCTATAACCTGTAACAATTCTTTGTGGGATCAATTCATCCTTATCATTAGGATACCTCCCTTCTTGGGGACACAATGGATAGGACTTACCCACTGACTATCAGCAACAGGATAAATTATACCTGCCTCCAGAAGCTTTAGTATTTCATTTCTTACCACTTCTTTCATCTTAGGGTTTAACCGTTGTTGATGATCAACAACTGTTTTAGCATCTTTCTCCATTTTTATTTTGTGCTGGCATAGAGTGGGACTAATGCCCTTCAGATCATCAAGAGTATATCCAATAGCAGCAATGTGCTTCTTCAGAGTTTTCAACAATTTCTCTTCTTCATGCTCTGAAAGGTTAGCACTAATAATAACAAGATATATCTTTTTTCATCAAGATAAGCATATTTAAGAGTATCAGGTAATTGTTTAAGCTCAAACACAGGATCACCCTTGGGTGGAGGAGGATCCCGAAGGATTTCAACATGCAAGTTGTGTTTCAAAATAGGTCCTTGCTTAAAGAATACTTCATCTATTTCCCTTCTTTCATTCATAAACATATCATTTTCATGGTCGAGCAAATATTGTTCTAAAGGATCATTAGGAGGTACGGCAATAGAAGCAAGACCAATAATTTCATCTTTACTAGGCAATTCTTTATCATGGGGTTGTCTACGAAATTTAACAAAGTTAAAATCATGAGACATATCCCCTAAACCAACAGTAACAATATCCTTATCATAGTCTATCGTAGCATTAACAGTATTCAAGAAGGGTCTACCAAATATAATGGGACAAAAGTCATCTTGTGGGGAAGCAAGAACAAGAAAATCAGTAGGGTATTTTATTTTCCCACACAAAACTTCAACATCTCTAACAATCCCAACCGGTGAAATAGTATCTCTATTGGCAAGCTTAATAGTAATATCAATATCTTCTATTTCAGCAGGTGCAATATCATGCATAATTTCTTTATATAAGGTATAATGTATTGCACTCACACTAGCACCCATATCACATAAGCCATGATAACAATGATCCCCTATTTTAACCGAAACAACATGCATGCCAACAACGGGTCTATGTTTACCTTTAGTATCGGGTTTAGCAATTCTAGCAGCTTCATCACAGAAATAAATAACATGCCCATGAATATTATCTACCAAGAGATCTTTAACCATAGCAATACTAGGTTCAACTTTAATTGTCTCAGGGGGTGTAGGTGTTATAGCATTACTCTTACGAACCACAGTTGAAGCTTTAGCATGATCCTTTATTCTAACAGGAAAAGGTGGTTTCTCAATATAAGCGGTAGGAACAATAGGATCAACATTATAAGTAATAGTCTTTTCTTCAACTTTAATAGGTTCTACTACTTTCACTTCAACAGGAGGATGATATTTAAACCACTTCTCCTTAGGGAGATCAACATGAGTAGCAAATGATTCATAGAAACAAGCTACTATCTCAGAGTCAAGTCCATATTTAGTGCTAAATTCACGAAAAGCATCGGTATCCATAAAAGATTTAACATAATCAAACTTAGGGGTTATACCTGACTCCTTACCTTCGTTGAGTTCCCAATCTTTAGAGTTGCATTTAATTCTTCCCAATAAATCCTATCTGAATTCAATAGTCTTCATCATAAAAGAACCAGTACAAGAAGTATCGAGCATGGAGCAATCATCAAGAGAAAGCGGAGCATAAATTTTTTGAATAATAATTTCTCTTGAGAGCTCATGATTAGGGCATGAATATAACATTGACTTAAGCCTCCCCCAAGCTTGAGCGATACTTTCTCCTTCACGAGGCCAGAAATTATATATATAATTACGATCACGATGAACCAGATGCATAGGATAAAACTTCTGATGAAATTCCAATTTCAATCAGTTGTAGTTCCATGATCCAATATCATCACATAGCCTAAACCATGTCAATGCCTTTCCCTTCAAAGATAAAGGGAAGAACTTCTTCTTGACAACATCCTCGGACATACCTGCAAGCATAAATAATCCACAAACTTCATCCACTTAGATTAGGTGCATATCGGGATGTAATGTTCCATCCCCTGTATAAGGATTAGCTTGCAGTTTTTCTATCATACCCGAAGGAATTTCAAAGTAAATATTTTCAGTAGGTTTAGTAGGTTGAGGAGCAACTATTTGCACTTCTGGTCGGGGTGAAGATACCCTGAACAAGCCCCTCAAGGGATTATTTTCCATAGTAACAAGGTTTCCTTACCAATTTCCACCTACCAAAGGCGCTTCACTCCTCGGCAACGGTGCCAGAAAAGAGTCTTGATGACCCACAAGTATAGGGTATCTATCATAGTCCTTTAGATAAGTAAGAGTGTCGAACCCAACGAGGAGCAGAAGGAAATGACAAGCGGTTTTCAGTAAGGTATTCTTTGCAAGCACTGAAATTATCGGTAATAGATAGTTTTGTGATAAGATAATTCGTAATGGGTAACAAGTAACAAAAGTAACTAAGGTGCAGCAAGGTGGCCTAATACTTTTTGTAGAAAAGGACAAGCCTGGACAAACTCTTATATAAAGCAAAGCGCTCCCGAGGACACATGGGAATTTCTGTCAAGGTAGTTTTCATCATGCTCATATGATTCGGGTTTGTTACTTTGATAATTTGATATGTGGGTGGACCGGTACTTGGGTACTGCCCTTCCTTGGACAAACATCCCACTTATGATTAACCCCTCTTGCAAGCATCCGGAACTATGAAAGAAGAATTAAGGTAAACCTAAGCATAGCATGAAACATATGTATCCAAATCAGCCCCTTACGAAGCAACACATGAACTAGGGTTTAAGCTTCTGTCACTCTAGCAACCCATCATCTACTTATTACTCCCCAATGCCTTCCCCTAGGCCCAAAACTCATAGTGCAATGTCATGCAGTCGACGTTCACATAACACCACTAGAGGAAAGACAACATACATCTCATCAAAATATCGAATGAATGCCAAATTCACATGATTACTTATAACAAGACTTGTCCCATTTCCTCAGGAACAAACGTAACTACTCACAAATCATATTCATGTTCAAAATCAGAGGGGTATTAATATGCATTAAGGATCTGAACATATGATCTTCCACCGAATAAACCAACTAGCATCAACTACAAGGAGTAATCAACAATACTAGCAACCCACAGGTACCAATCTGAGGTTTTGAGACAAAGATCCGATACAAGAGATGAACTAGGATTTGAGAGGAGATGGTGCTGGCGAAGACTTCGATGGAGATTGACCCCCTCTTGATGAGAGGATCGATGGTGATGACGATGGCGATCATTTCCCCCTCCCGGAGGGATGTTTCCCCGGCAGAATAGCTCCGCTGGAGCCCTAGATTGGTCCTGCCCAGGTTCCGCCTCGAGACGGTGGCACTTCATCCCGATAGCTTCCTTATGATTTTTCTAGGGCAAAAGACACCATATAGCAGAAGATGGACGTCGGGGCCCTGCCAGGTGGCCCACGAGGCAGGGGCATGCCTAGGGGGTAGGGCGCGCTCTCCACCCTTGTGGCAGGTGGGTGGCCCCCCTCTGGTGCTTTCTTTGCCCAATATTTTTAATATATTCCAATACTGACTTTCGTGGAAATTCAGGACTTTTGGAGTTGTGCAGAATAGGTCTCTAATATTTGCTTCTTTTCCAGCCTAGAATTCCAGCTGTCGGCATTCTCCCTCTTCGTGTAAACCTTATAAAATAAGAGAGAAAAGGCACAAGTATTGTGACATAATGTGTAGTAACAACCCATAATGCAATAAATATTGATATAAAAGCATGATGCAAAATGGACGTATCATGTGGATCCGCTATCCTCGTCCATGTATTCGGCATTTTCCAAGGTGTAATCCAACATGTCAGTTAAGTCTTCAATAGTGGCCACTAAGTGGGTGGTGGGTGGGACGTAAAAATTCTCGAAATCTGCCTCAAAGGGCTGCTGAACGTAGATCGAGGGTGGGTCCTCCTGAATAGCCATCATCTGGATTCGGTCCAACGCCTCGTTTAGTAAAGCGAGGGTCGCCGGAGCAAGGGATGATCCGGGCTCGGCCAGACTTTGATCTTCAAGGGCCAAGTTAACCTCAGGGCCCGGGGTCGGACAGTCATGAGAGACCGAAGATAAGATCTGGTCTTTTGACGCTGCTTCCGTATTGGGGCTCGAAGCTGAGTTAATGAAGGGGAGTTCGGCCAGGGATAAATCCTGGCTACTGAACGTCGATCTGCCGCAGGGGCTCAAGGCCGGAGGCGTATCGTAGGGAGAGGGTTCGGCCAAGAGAGACTCTCGGTGTCTGAACATTACTTCTGCACTGAGGCCCAAAGATGGGTCTTCGGTGAGTATTGCAGACGTAGTCGAAGGGGATCCCTGACCTCTGTTCAACGTGGAGCCATCCGAGCTCAAGGTTGGCTACAAGATTGGGTTCGATTCATAGATTGGGTTAGGGAAAAGCCCCAGAGTGGGCCAAGGCCCATGGGGGTGCGGTGAGAGGTTACAAATCCAGCAAAGACCATATCTCCTCGGGCGTCCGCAACGTACGCCAGATTACCGAATCGAATCCGGTGCTCGGGGCCGAAGTTGTTGATTTGGTATAGTTGACCAGTTGGTTTGGCGTGCATCATGATGTTGCCGAACACGAAGAGTTGGCCGGGGACAAAGAGGTCCCCGGAGCTGACGCCTTCTCCTATGAACAGGGGAGCCATTGATCCTTCGGCGACCCAACA
The DNA here is from genome assembly GCF_002162155.2 of Triticum dicoccoides. Taxonomy (NCBI): domain Eukaryota; kingdom Viridiplantae; phylum Streptophyta; class Magnoliopsida; order Poales; family Poaceae; genus Triticum; species Triticum dicoccoides. The sequence goes on along the minus strand of NC_041391.1, from coordinate 360,148,972 downwards.
ACGGAACTTTCAATGAAAGCATCAATGTCGGTGTCAAAACCAACAGAACTCAGGTAGGGGCCCCGAGCTGTGGATCTAGGATCATTGGGGAACAAGGGACGATGAACACGATTTTTACCCAGGTCCGGGCCCTCTTGAAGAGGTAAAACCCTATGTCCTGCTTTATTATATTTGATGTATGGTATGGTTACAGAGTAGATCTACCTCGAGATCAGGCGAGCTAAATCCTAAGATGATGAGGTGATGGATATAGCTCTATCCCTAAAGCCCTAAACCCTCTGGTTTATATAGACACTAGTAGGGTTAGGGTTACATGCGATTGGTTACAATGAATGGAAGATCTCGTCTAATCTTGGCTTGGAGGGCACACCACGACTCCGAAGATTCTTTATCCAGCCAAGGATCCGCACTCTAGCTTGGCCCCATTATGGCCCATCAGTCTAGCCCATATGTAATGGGTCTACGGCCCGAGGAACCCTTAGTCCAGGACTCCCTCAGCAACCTTTGGCAAGACCTAGCCGACAGGGAAACTACTACTTGTCTATGCATAAGTGAAGGTATAAAATACTCATGTTTTATACAACGATGACACGTCTCCAACGTATCTATAATTTTTGATTGTTCCATGCTATTATATTACCCCTTTTGGATGTTTATGGGCTTTATTTTACACATTTATATCATTTTTGGGACTAACCTACTAACCGGAGGCCCAACCCGTATTGTTGTTTTTTGCCTATTTCAGTATTTCGAAGAAAAGGAATATCAAACGGAGTCCAAACGGAATGAAACCTTCGGGAGCGTGATTTTTGGAACGAACGTGATCCATAGGACTTGGAGTGCAAGTCAAGAAGCAGCCGAGGCGGCCACAAGATAGGAGGGCGCGCCCCCCTATCTCGTGGGCCCCTTGGGCGACCACCGACGTACTTCTTCCTCCTATATAAGCCTACATACCCCGAAAACATCCAAGGAGCCAATGAAACACAATTTCCACCACCGTAACCTTCTGTATCCATGAGATCCCATCTTGGAGCCTTCGCCGGCGCTCCGCCGGAGGGGGAATCGACCATGGAGGGCTTCTGCATCAACACCATAGCCCCTCCGATGAGTTGTGAGTAGTTTACCACAGACCTTTGGGTCCATAGTTATTAGCTAGATGGCTCCTTCTCTCTTTTTGGATCTCAATACAATGTTCTTCCCCTCTCTTGTGGAGATCTATTCGATGTAAACTCTTTTTGCGGTGTGTTTGTCGAGATCCTATGAATTGTGGGTTTATGATCAAGTTCATCTATGAGAAATATTTGAATCGCCTTTGAATTCTTTTATGTATGATTGAGTTATCTTTGCAAGTCTCTTCGAATTATCAGTTTGGTTTGGCCTACTAGATTGATCTTTCTTGCCATGGGAGAAGTGCTTAGCTTTGGGTTCAATCTTGCGGTGTCCTTACCCAGTGACAGAAAGGGTTGTAAGGCACGTATTGTATTGTTGCCATCGAGGATAAAAAGATGGGGTTTATATCATATTGCATGAGTTTATCCCTCTACATCATGTCATCTTGCTTAAGGCGTTACTCTGTTCTTATGAACTTAATACTCTAGATGCAGGCAGGAGTCGGTCGATGTGTGGAGTAATAGTAGTAGATGCAGGCAGGAGTCAGTCTACTTTTTGCGGACGTGATGCCTATATACATGATCATGCCTAGATAATCTCATAATTATTCGCTTTTCTATCAATTGCTCGACAGTAATTTGTTCACCCACCATAATACTTATGCTATCTTGAGAGAAGCCTCTAGTGAAACCTATGGCCCCTGGGTCTATCTTTTATCATATAAACTTTCAATCTACTTTTATTTGCATCTTTAATTTTTGCATCTATATTATAAAATACCAAAAATATATTTATCTTATCGTACTATGTCTATCAGATCTCACTTTGGCAAGTGGCCGTGAAGGGATTGACAACCCCTTTATTGCGTTGGTTGCGAGTTCTTTGTTTGTTTGTGTACGTGCGTGGGACTTTTGAGGAGCCTCCTACTGGATTGATACCTTGGTTCTCAAAAACAGAGGGAAATACTTACGCTACTATTGCTGCATCACCCTTTCCTCTTCAAGGAAAACTAACGCAAGCTCAAGACGTAGCAAGAAGGATTTCTGGCACCGTTGCCGGGGAGGTCTCGCTTAAGTCAAGACATACCAAGTACCCATCACAAACTCATCTCCCTCGCATTTACATTATTTGCCATTTGCCTCTCGTTTTCCTCTCCCCCACTTCACCCTTGCCGTTTTATTCGCCCTCTCTTTCCCAATCTCCTTCTCTCTTTCGCTTGGATTTTTCTATTTGCTTGTGTGTTGGATTACTTGTTGCCATGGCGCAAGATAATACCAAATTGTGTGATTTCTCCAATACCAATAATAATGATTTCCTTAGTACTCCGATTGCTCCTCTTAATGATGTTGAGTCTTGTGAAATCAATACTGCTTTGCTGAATCTTGTTATGAAAGATCAATTTGCCGGCCTTCCTAGTGAAGATGTCGCTACTCATCTAAACAACTTTGTTGATTTGTGTGATATGCAAAAGAAGAAAGATACGGATAACAATATTGTTAAATTGAAGTTATTTAAGTTTTCACTTAGAGATCATGCTAAAGTTTGGTTTTCGTCTTTGCCTAAAAATAGTATTGATTCTTGGAACACGTGCAAAGATACTTTTATCTCTAAGTATTTTCCTCCCGCTAAGATCATCATTCTTAGGAATGATATTATGAATTTTAAACAACATGATCATGAGCATGTTTCCCAATCTTGGGAAAGAATGAAATTGATGATTCGCAATTGCCCTACTCATGGTTTGAATTTATGGATGATCATACAAAATTTTTATGCCGGTTTGAACTTTGCTTCTAGAAATCTTTTAGATTCGGCCACGGGAGGCACGTTTATGGAAATCACGCTAGGAGATTCTACAAAACTTCTTGATAATATTATGGCTAATTATTCTCAATGGGATCTTCTAGTAAAAAAAGTGCATGCTATAAAAGAAATCAATGTTTTGAGTGGAAAGATGGATGAACTTATGAAATTGTTTGCTACTAAAAATACTCCTCTTGATCCCAATGATATGCCTTTGTCTACTTTGATTGAGAATAATAATGAATCTATGGATGTGAATTTTGTTGGTAGGGATAGTTTTGGAAACAATGCTTATAAAGGAAACTTTAAGTCTAGACCGTTCCCTAGTAATTCCTCTAATAATTATGGAAATTCCTACAATAATTCTTATGGTAATTTTAATAATATGCCCTCTGATTTTGAGAATAGTGTGAAAGAATTTATGATTTCTCAAAAGAATTTTAATGCTTTGCTTGAAGAAAAATTGCTCAAAGTTGATGATTTGGCTAGGAACGTTGATAGACTTTCGCTTGATGTTGATTCTCTTAAACTTAGAAATTCTCCTCCTAAGCATGATATCAATGAGTCTCTCAAAGCAATGAGAATTTCCATTGATGAGTGCAAGGAAAGAACCGCTAGATTGCGTGCTAAGAAAGATTGCTTTATAGAAGCGTGTTCTTCTAGTTTCCATGAAAATAATGATGAAGATCTTAAAGTTATTGATGCATCTCCTGTTAGATCTTTGTTTTGCAATATGAATCTTGATAATTATGGGACTGAAGATGAGTCAACTTTAGTTAGCAGGCGTCCCAAGAATTCGGAGTTTTTAGATCTTGATGCTAAATTTGGTAAAAGTGGGATTGGAGAGGTCATGACTGTAAATAGTATTGAACCCACTATCTCAAATTTCAAGGAATTTGATTATGATAATTGTTCTTTACAAGGTTGTATTTCCTTGTTGCAATCCATTGTTAATTCTCCTCATGCTTATAGTCAAAATAAAGCTTTTACCAAACACATTGTTGATGCCTTGATGCAATCTTATGATGAAAAACTTAATTTGGAAGTTTATACACCTAGAAAACTTTATGATGAGTGGGAACCTACTATAAAGATTAGAATTAAAGATCATGAGTGTTTTGCTTTGTGTGATTTGGGTGCTAGTGTTTCCACGATTCCGAAAACTTTATGTGATATTCTAGGTTTCCACGATCTTGATGATTGCTCTTTAAATTTGCACCTTGCGGATTCCACCATTAAAAAGCCAATGGGAAGGATCAATGATGTTCTCATTGTCGCAAATAGAAATTTGGTGCCCGTAGATTTTATCGTTCTTGATATAGATTGCAATCTTTCTTGCCCTATTATTCTTGGTAGACCTTTCCTTAGAACGATTGGCGCGATTATTGATATGAAGGAAGGGAATATTAGATTCCAATTTCCATTAAAGAAAGGCATGGAGCACTTTCCAAGAAAGAAAGTCAAATTACCTTATGAATCTATCATGCGAGCTACTTATGAATTTAGTGCCAAAGATGGCACTACTTAAGTCTATCTTCGCTTTTATGCCTAGCTAGGGGCGTTAAACGATAGCGCTAGTTGGGAGGCAACCCAATTTTATTTGTGTTTTTTGTTTTTGTTCCTGTTCAATAATAAATTTTGCATCTAGCTTTTGTTTAGATGTGTTTTTATATTTTAATTAGTGTTTGTGCCAAGTAGAACCTATAGGATAACCTATGATGATAGTTGATTTGATTCTGCTGAAAAACAGAAACTTTGCACGCACGAATTTAGTTTTGTTAAATCACAGAAACGTGATTTTGGGTTGCTTCTTTTTTCTTCTGATCACTAGACAAATTGTCCAGGACTTGCTATTTTTGTAGGATTTTTAGAGTTCTAGAAGTTTGCTTTAGTTACAGATTTCTACAGACTGTTCTGTTTTTGACAGATTCTGTTTTTCGTGTGTTGTTTGCTTATTTTGATTCATCTATAGCTAGTAAAATAGTTTTTATAAACCATAGAGAAGTTGGAATATAGTAGGTTTAACACCAAAATAAATAAACAATGAGTTCATTGCAGTACCTTATGTGGTGGTTTTGTTGTCTTTCACTAACGGAGCTTATAAGATTTCCTGTTCAGTTTTGTGTTGTGAAATTTTCGAGTTTTGGGTAAAGCTTTTGTGGACTATGGAATAAGGAGTGGCAAGAGCCTAAGCTTGGGGATTCCCATTGCACTCCAAGATATTCAAGGATAGCCAAAAGCCTAAGCTTGGGGATGCCCTGGGAAGGCATCCCCTCTTTCGTCTTCGTTCATTGGTAACTTTACTTGGAGCTATATTTTTATTCGCCACATGATATGTGTTTTGTTTGGAGCATCGTGTATTATATTAGTCTTTGCATTTTAGTTTACCACAATCATCCTTGCTGTACACACCTTTTGGGAGAAGCCCACTTGATTAGAATATGCTAGAATACTCTATGTGCTTCACTTATATCTTTTGAGCTTGATAGTTTTTGCTCTAGTGCTTCACTTATATCTTTTAGAGCACGGCGGTGGTTTAATTTTGAAGAAATTGCTAGTCTCTCATGCTTCACTTATATCTTTTTGAGAGTCTTTTAGAACAGCATGGTATTTGCTATGGTTACAAATTTGGTCCTAGAATGATGAGCATCCAATTTGGGTATAATAAAAACTATCATAGGAAGTGAATTGGATGCTATGATCAATTTGATGCTTGATAATTGTTTTGAGATATAAAGGTAGTAATGTTAGGGTCATGCTAGTGGTAATTATGAAATTGAGAAATACTTTTGTTGAAGTTGGCAAGTCCCGTAGCATGCACGTATGGTAAAAGTTGTGTGACAAATTTGTTGCATGAGGTGCTCTTTTTATTGTCTTCCTTATGAGTGGCAGTCGGGGAAGAGCGATGGTCTTTTCCTACCAATCTATCCCTCTTGGGGCATGCATAGTAGTACTTTGCTTCGAGGGCTAAGTAGACTTTTGCAATAAGTATATGATTTCTTTATGACTAATGTGAGTCCATGGATATACGCACACTCATCCTTCCACTTTGCTAGCCTCTATTATTACCGCGCAACTTTCGCCGGTATCATAAACCCTTTATTTACCTTCCTCAAAACGGCCACCATACCTACCTATTATGGCATTTCCATAGCCATTCCAATATATATTGCTATGCAACTTTCCACCATTCCGTTTATTATGACACGTTTCATCATTGTCATATTGCTCTTTGCATGATCATGTAGTTGACATCGTATTTGTGGCAAGGCCACCTTCATAATTTTCATACATGTCGCTCTTGATTCATTGCATATCCCGGTACACCGCCGGAGGCATTCATATAGAGTCATATATTGTTCTAGCTTTGAGTTGTAATTCTTGAGTTGTAAATCCATAAAAGTGTGATGATCTTCATTATTAGAGCATTGTCTTGGTGAGGAAAGGATGATGAAGACTATGATTCCCCCACAAGTCGGGATGAGACTTTGGACTTAAAAAAAAGAGAAAGGCAAAAAAAAGGGGCCAAAGAAAAAAAAGGAAAAGAAAAAAAAGAAAAAATAAAATAAAATAAAATAAAATGAGAGAAAAAGAGAGAAGGGACAATGCTACTATCTCTTTTTCCACACTTGTGCTTCAAAGTAGCACCATGATCTTCATGATAGAGAGTCTCCTGTGTTGTCACTTTCATATACTAAGTGGGAATTTTTCATTATAGAACTTGGCTTGTATATTCCAATGATGGGCTTCCTCAAAATGCCCTAGGTCTTCGTGAGCAAGCGAGTTGAATGCACACCCACTTAGTTTCTTTTGTTGAGCTTTCATATATTTATAGCTCTAGTGCATCCGTTGCATGGAAATCCCTACTCACTCACATTTATATCTATTGATGCACATCTCCATAGCCCGTTGATACGCCTAGTCGGTGTGAGACTATCTTCTCCCTCTTTTTGTCCTCACAACCACCACCTTATACCACCTTAGTGCTATGTCCATGGCTTGCGCTCATGTATTGCGTAAGAGTTGAAAAAAGCTGGAGCGCGTTAAAAAGTATGAAACAATTGCATGGCTCGTCATCGGGGTTGTGCATGATGGGAGTATTTTGTGTACTGAAAATGAAGCATGGCCTAACTATACGATTTTGTAGGGATAAGCTTTCTTTGGCTATGCTATTTTGATAGGACATGATTATTTGTTAGTATGCTTTGAAGCATTATTATTTTTATGTTTTATAAGCTTTTATCTTGAATCATTTGGATCTGAACATTCATGCGACAATAAAGAAAATTACATTGAGAGTTATGCTAGGTAGCATTCCACATCAAAAATTCTGTTTTTATCATTTACCTACTCGAGGACGAGCAGGAATTAAGCTTGGGGATGCTTGATACGTCTCCAACGTATCTATAATTTTTGATTGTTCCATGCTATTATATTGCCCCTTTTGGATGTTTATGGGCTTTATTTTACACATTTATATCATTTTTGGGACTAACCTACTAACCGGAGGCCCAGCCCGTATTGCTATTTGTTTTTTGCCTATTTTAGTATTTCGAAGAAAAGGAATATCAAACGGAGTCCAAACGGAATGAAACCTTCGGGAGCATGATTTTTGGAACGAATGTGATCCAAAGGACTTGGAGTGCAAGTCAAGAAGCAGCCGAGGCGGCCACGAGACAGGAGGGCGCGCCCACCCCCTCTAGGCGCGCCCCCTATCTCGTGGGCCCCTTGGGCGGCCACCGACATACTTCTTCCTCCTATATAAGCCTATGTACCCCAAAAACATCCGGGGAGCCAAACAAACACAATTTCCACCACCGTAACATTCTGTATCCGCCGGAGGGGGAATCGACCACGGAGGGCTTCTACATCAACACCATAGCCCCTCCGATGAGTTGTGAGTAGTTTACCACAGACCTTTGGGTCCATAGTTATTATCTAGATGGCTTCTTCTCTCTTTTTGGATCTCAATACAATGTTCTCCCCCTCTCTTGTGGAGATCTATTCGATGTAAACTCTTTTTGCAGTGTGTTTGTCGAGATCCGATGAATTGTGGGTTTATGATCAAGTTTATCTGTGAGAAATATTTGAATCTCCTCTGAATTCTTTTATGTATGATTGAGTTATCTTTGTAAGTCTCTTTGACTTATCAGTTTGGTTTGGCCTACTAGCTTGATCTTTCTTGCCATGGGAGAAGTGCTTAGCTTTGGGTTCAATCTTGCGGTGTCCTTACCCAGTGACAGAAAGGGTTGCAAGGCACGTATTGTATTGTTGCCATCAAGGATAAAAATATGGGGTTTATATCATATTGCATGAGTTTATCCCTCTACATCATGTCATCTTGCTTAAGCCGTTACTCTGTTCTTATGAACTTAATACTCTAGATGCAGGCAGGAGTCGGTTGATGTGTGGAGTAATAGTAGTAGATGCAGGCAGGAGTCAGTCTACTTGTTGCGGACGTGATGCCTATATACATGATCATGCGTAGATAATCTCATAATTATTCGCTTTTCTATCAATTGCTCGACAGTAATTCGTTCACCCATCGTAATACTTATGCTATCTTGAGAGAAGCCTCTAGTGAAACCTATGGCCCCCGGGTCTATCTTTTATCACATAAGATTTCAATCTACTTTCATTTGCATCTTTACTTTTTGCATCTATAATATAAAATACCAAAAATATATTTATCTTATCATACTATCTCTATCAGATCTCACTTTCGCAAGTGGTCGTGAAGGGATTGACAACCCCTTTATTGCGCTGGTTGCGAGTTCTTTGTTTGTTTGTGTAGGTGCGTGGGACTTTTGAGGAGCCTCCTATTGGATTGATACCTTGGTTCTCAACAACCGAGGGAAATACTTACACTACTATTGCTGCATCACCCTTTCCTCTTCAAGGAAAACCAACGCGAGCTCAAGACGTAGCAACCGACACCGGCCCTTTAAACTGAGGGGCTGGATCCGCCAACTCATTTAACACCGGGTCAAATCAGCCCTGGTAAGGCCATGGGCTGTCAAGGCGTTGATATTTGAGTACAGGGGTTCCAACTTCTCCCTTTCTTCCTATGAAGCAAAGCCTGGGAAGATGGATGAGGCATCAAGCCGGTCCAGCCTATAACCCAGCAGCTAGCGTTGATCTGCAGGAGAGGTGTCTTTACAATAAAATCATGTTTTGTGCCTTCCCTTAGGATGGCTTGCCGGCTTGACTCCAGGAAAAGCCGAGTTCTTCATGCTCTAGATAGTGACTCCCCCGAGCTCTATGTCCGGACCATCTTTGTGCTCTGGCTGGTGATTCAAATAGAACTTGGCCATTTTGGAAAAAAATTGAGCCGGGAGGGCGGAAGCCTCTGTCCAGGTGATCAGTGAAAATGATAATTTTGCCTTGAGCCAGCTGAGGATGAATTTCTTCCTCAGGTGGACACCAGTGAATTTCATTTTGCGGTGGCAACAACTCGGAGTCCACTAGCGTCTGAAGTTTAAGCCGAGATGAAGTAGATTTGGCCCAGCTGACTGCTTTGTTGGTCCTAGGAGCCATCATTTCAGTTGTGGTGAAGTTTTAACTACAGGGATGAGTAACAGATATGAGCCGACAAAAGTCATGAAAATGTTCCGGGTTGTGGTATCTAGCTAGCTATAAGTGTCCGGGGTGTGATTAGCAAAACAAGCAAAATGGCTATGGTCCACGGTAAATCTAGAAGTCGGAACTGAAATTGCGTTAAGTCGACTAGAGGGGGAGGGGGTGAATAGGCAATTTTTACAAAATTCGTCACTGAGGAATTTTAGGGTGAGGAAATTTCTAAGTCACGAACTACAAGCAACGGAATAAGTACTCAGGTATAAGCATAATAGAGCAATAGCATAGTCATCATGATGAAATGTAAGACAGACACAAAGTATAGAAAGCATAAACACAGGATAAGCAAGCTGAAGACAATGTGACTGAAGAAATTGGATTGAGAAAATGTAGAAAGTCTTCAGTTAAAGTCTTTAAACAGTATGATCAGGTTCATCAACTCATGAATGAGGAAATGAAGGGGTTGAGGAAATAGAACCAGTAGGCTTGGTGAAGACAATGATTTGGTAGACCAGTTACAACTGCTGTGACAGTTGTACGTTTGGTTGGATCGGCTGAGTATTTAAACTCGAGGACACACAGTCCCGGACACATAGTCCTCACCGTATTCTCCTTCAGCTAAGATCACACAGACCTCGCTCAACACTCGTGGTAAGTCTTCACATGTGACTTCCAAACCTTCACAAACTTGGTCACTCGGCGATCCACAATTCCTCTTGGATGCTCAGACCATGACGCCTAACCGTCTGGAGGATACACAGTCCTCAAAGGTAACAAGCGTCGGTTCCACACAGGAACAATCTCTTTAGTGGTGCTAAATCACTTTGGGTTTGTAGGTTTGGGTTTGGGATTGGGTTTTCCTCACTTGATGATTTTCGCTCAAAGTCCTTGGAGGATGGGATGCTCTCAATTGACAAGTGTCAGTTTCTCTCGGAGCAGCCAACCAGCTAGTGGTTGTAGGGGGCGGCTATTTATAGCCTAGGGAGCAGCCCGACATGATAAGACATAAATGCCCTTAAAGGATATGACCTTTAGGTGGTAGGATATTTTGGACAGCTGGCGCGTAGCCCAACAACGGTCGGATTTGAGGTTCGAATTCCTCAGGGCTATCATGTTCCTCGCTGTGTAGGCAATCCGCACTGGCGAATTCCTAACTCCTCAGTCAGGACAAATTCCTCAGAAACCAGAAGATCTTTGTCTTTGTCACTGAAGAAATTGACTGAACTGATATGAGATTTCCAATGGCTTCACTTGAAAGGATTGGGTAGGTGTAGGATTTGAGATGAGCATCACATGGAAATTAGTTTCCTTAGTATTACCTCGACCCCCTTTAATAGTATGGTGTTTCCTATGACTCAAGAAGGAGAAAATGAAACTATGAAAACAAAAGTCTTCACGCTTCATAACTCTCGCATGAATATCCAAGTCTTCAAGGCCACACCAATTTCTTCACTTTCAAAGTCTTCGGGAGAACCAAAGTATTCAACCGAAGATATTCATTTTTAGGGGTCGACTTTCACTGTAAATATCAAACTCCTCATCGACTTATAGAGCCTGTGTACAGTCACAAACATATTAGTCCCTTAACCTATAAGTCTTCTATACACCAAAATCACTGAGGGGCACTAGATGCACTTACAATCTCCCCCTTTTTTGTGATTGATGACAATATAGGTTAAGTTTTCAATGGGGATAAACATATGAATTGGAAGTGCTTGATATTGAGGAATTTGATTTCAAGATATAGAAGAACTCCCCTTGAACATGTGCATAGTGAGGAATTTGCTTTTGAAGCAATGCACATTTGAAGAGTAGAATCATGGAGATCTCCCCCTATATCTTGTAATTCATACACGCATTTAACATATCGAATGAAGAATTTGAAATGCATGATGAAATATGGTGACTGATGTAATTCAACATGCGTGCATAACATATATGAGGAAGTAGCATGCAGAAAAACAAGGCAAAAGTATCTGATCACCACCGGACTTAAGTTTACAACTCAATCAACAAACACTTCAGAAGAGCGAGAGTTGTAACTTAATCAAAAAAACGCCCATATAGATAGACCCTCTTGAAGACTAACTCAAATTTCTCCCCCTTTGTCATAAAATGACCAAAAGGGACGAAAAGTGAGGACTAACGCCCCTAAAGAATTTCATCATGAAGTTGATGGAGGAGCGCCTGCGTTGTTGGGGTCGGTTGGTGGAGTAGGGCCTGCTACAGTGTCGTCCAAGTCTTCATTTTCATCGGTCTCGCGCGATGAAGAATATGAGCTGGGCACCAAAGGAGGAACTCCGACCTTCTTGAATTTCTTCGCTGGAGGCTTAGACCAGCGGAAGTCCTGCTTGAAGCCCATCTGCTTGAGATCTTCATCACCGTAGAGATGAGTCAGAACAGCCCAGGTCCGATCAAAGACTTCATGGAGGTAGTAGTGGTTTTTCTTCACAGAATTGTATGTAGCAGTCATGTTGTAAAGAATTGAACCAAACTGACGCTTCACCCATTTATGATTGCGATCGACCTTCTGATGAAGACTGAGGAGAAGCTCACGATCAGTCATCACCCTTGGAGCTGTGGCTTGAGGACTTTGCTTTGAGGCATTGGCGGTAGAATCATGAGTGGAAGAGTCATCATTGGTGGAGTATGAGGTAGCTTTGCAGAACTGTCCATCCAATGGACGAATGCCCTCATCAACAATTGCAGTGGCCTTGCCCTTTTCATCAGCTGAGGAGAATGTCTGCTTGAGGACTTCAATAGGGGGCAAGTAACTGCCATGGTTGAGTGTGTTAGCCTTGTAGTTGATTGAAGACCTTGATATGAGGAATCTCATAATCCAGGGAGTGTAAGGCTTCAATTCAAAGGAAGACAATGCAACGTTTGCCAGAATCCTCATGAAGAAGTCATGGTAGTTTACTGGAATACCATGCATTATGTTGAATAGAAAATTCTTCATGATGCCAACAACTTCTTCATCATTCGATTCGTGGCCTTTGATAGGACTCAGTGTCTTGGTTAGAATGCGATAGACAGTCCGAGGCACATACGACAGTTCCTTCACGAGGAATTTGGTCCTTGAGGCTTGACCGGGCTTCAGTGTCTTCATCAACACTTGCATGAAATGATCATCTAGCTCCTGTTCATGATAGATAAGACGAGCACCTTCAAGGGGAGGACTGACAGGCAGGGCATGAAGCAATTCAAAGGCCGATGCTTTAAAGTGAGTGCTTTCTGTCATCCAGTCCAATACCCAAGAGTTCACATCGTCAACATTTCCAGTGATGTGCAACATCACATAGAGCTGAAGAATGAGTTCTTCATTTGTAGCGACCAGACCTCAAACAGTCTGATCTCTGTGCATCAGTGTCATCCCTGGATCGGTAATGCTGACACACACAATACTTGAGGATTTATAATAGAGTAGCAATCACACACTTATTACATCGAATGTCTCAAAAGAGAACTTATTACAATAAATATGACTTAAGGCCATCTAAAATCGATAACAGCGGAAGGCTTGGAAGATAAAGTGAGTCCATCAACTCCAACAGCATCACTGAATGAAAGACAATGGCCTATGGCACCTTACTCGTCGTCTGAAAAGTCCGCAACATGAACATTGCAGCCCGAAATGGGTCAGCACATGGAATATGCTGGCAATGTAACACATAGAGTAATGAACAGAATAATTGCTATCACTACATGCATATATGGCTGGTGGAAAGCTCTATGGTTAACAGTTTTGCATAAAGCCAATTTTTCCCTACAACAAAGGAATAAATTTTATTTAACTATAATGGTGGTAGTTAAACATTGAGAAGGTTCCTCCAACTCAATCCCAATTAAACATCATCATTAAACCCAATCAAGTTATATGAAGAGTGATGAGATCAATCATGATAATCCAAGAACTAGATACTCAAAACGTCCATAACCGGGAACACGGCCAGTTTGTACACTCTGCAGAGGTTTGCGCACTTTTCCCCACAAGACTCGAATGCATCCATGGTTGGAGAATCGAGACACAGTCTTTCTGAAGCATTAACTCTCTACTCTGGATAGACAATACCACCTACAACCCACTACATCTGCTAGTCTACCTCTTCAAGAGCTTCACGCAGCTTACTCAACTATGCCAGAGCCCATAATGGCTTGTGGCTGCACACGGAAGTCTCCATCATGAATAATCTTATGATCCCTTTGAGCGTAGGTGGCGGACCATAGGATGATCACACGGGTACTCCGGGATATCCTAGGATAACATTGGATTCTCCAGGTGCCCTGACAACCACTAGGTACTCCAGGGTGTCTCAAGCAATCCACCCAGATGTGTATTTAAGTAGCCACCTTAAGTCAACCATTAATTAACAATACTCACATCTGTCATGGATACACTCACCCAAACCACGTCTACAAGCATAGCATAGCAATATAAGCAATCGCAGAAGTAACTCCCAAAGGTTAGATAATAAACATGGCAATAGGTACTACCTCATCTACTTCCCAAAACCCACATGTTAAATCAGATCCTAACAATGCAATTGTTTGGGGATTGATCTAATGCAATGAAACTGGGTAGTAAAGAGGTATGATCAAAGTGTTACTTGCCTTGCTGATGATCCGTGAACCCTTGAGACTCGTAGTAGCACGCCTCGCACTCTGGGTACTCTATCGCAAACAAAAAAGAATACAATAAGCACTCAACTAGAAGCAAGGGTAAAACTCAAATAAGAGATCTAACCAGAAAGTTCAACTTAAGAACTCCGGTTTGCAAAAAGAATCAAATCAAACGAAGCAACGAAACTCAAACTGCGAATGAAACAAGATTCGTTTACTAATCTGGACTTAAGTCAAATTTTACAGTACCAAAATCTTGTTCAAATTGTTTAAACAGAAAGAGAGCTCCGAGACAAAGATCTAGGCGCTTGAATCGCCTCATTCCGATAAACTAGCGAAAAGATAAACTAAAACGAAAATCAGGGCAGAAATGGCGATCGAAAATAATCGCGGAAAATCCTAGAAAAAGAAAAACTGACGAACGGGATAACGAACGAACATTCGCTGTCTGCGGTTAACGGGTGAAAACCGTTCGTTAAAACGAACGTATGAACGGGCATTCACTAAATAACTAAACCGGAAAAAATAAAACCGATCTAAAATAAAAATAACCGAGGGTTTCTAAAAAACCGACGACTACCTCGGTTCGTGTGACGGCGGCGACGGCGGCGGGTAACTCCGGCGAGGCGGCGGCCGGCGACGGCAGCGGGGTCGGCGGTGAGGGCGGTGTCCGGCGGCGGCGGGCGGTGGCGCGAGCGATTGTGCGATGGCTGGCGTGGGTGGCGGCGCGGGCAGCGGCGACGTCCGCCGACAGCGGCGGTGGCGGCGGCGGGTTAGGGTTAGGGTTTCGGAGGGGTGGACTGGTGGCTGTGGCGGCTCGGGCCTCGCGAGTTATAAAGGCCGGCCGGGTCGAGTCCTAGTCGGGCACGGCCTGGCTAGGTCTGTTGACTTTTTTTAAATAATTCCGCACAGAAAAACAAAGAAAAGAAATACTAAACGGACTCGAAAAATCCTGAAATAAATTTTCCCCGTCCTCTAAAAATATAGTGGAAAAAGTGAACATTTATTTGGGCCTCTAATGCAATTTGGAAAAACACATCTTTTTCCTAATTCAAATAAAATAGCGATAAAACTCCGAATAAAATTCTTATTTGATTTTAATATTTAACCTACAATATTTCTTTATTTGGGGAAGTCATTTTATCCCCTCTCTTTTATTTTCATATAAGAAATATTCGAAGAGAAAAATAATTAATCAAACGATCCTCTTTTCAAAATTTGAGAAAACTCAAATATGAAAATAACGAAATCCCCAACTCTCTTCATGGGTCCTTGAGTTGCATAGAATTTCCAGGATCAACCGAAAATGCAATAAAATATGATATGCAATGATGATCTAATGTATAACATTCCAAATTGAAAATTTGGGATGTTACAAACCTACCCCCCTTAAGATGAATCTCGCCCTCGAGATTCGGGTTGGCTAGAAATAGGTGTGGGTGGTCCTTCCGTAGGTCTTCCTCTCATTCCCAGGTGGCTTCATCCTCGGTATGGTGGCTCCACTGAACTTTGCAGAACTTGATAACCTTGCTGCGTGTGACTCGACTAGCAAACTCAAGAATCTTGACTGGTTTCTCCTCGTAGGTCAAATTACTATCCAACTGAATCTCTTCCAGTGGCACTGTATCTCTTAGAGGAATATCAGCCATCTCTGCATGGCACTTCTTCAACTGGGAAACGTGGAACACATCATGAACTCCTGACAATCCTTCGGGCAATTTCAACTTGTAAGAAACTTCTCCCATACGTTCCAAAACTTTGTATGGTCCCACAAAACATGGTGCTAGCTTCCCTTTACTCCAAAATGTTTAACTCCTCGAAGTGGGGACACACGAAGAAATACTCTGTCTCCGACTTCGTAAACTGTCTCCTTGCATTTAGAATCCGCATAGCTCTTCTGCCTGGACTGGGCTACCTTGAGTCTATTGCGAATCAGCTTAACCTTCTCTTCAGACTCTTTAATCAAATCTGGTCCAAACAACTGACGGTCTCCAACTTCATCCCACAACAACGGTGTCCTGCACCTCCTTCCGTACAAAGCTTCAAAAGGGGCCATCTTCAAACTGGCTTGATAACTGTTGTTGTAAGAGAACTCCGCATATGGCAAATTGTCGTCCCAACTAGATCCATAATCTAGCGCACAAGATCTCAACATGTCCTCCAGAATCTGATTTACTCTCTCGGTCTGTCCATCTGTCTGTGGATGAAAGGCCGTACTGAACTCTAGCCTGGTACCCAAAGTCTCATGCAAGTGATTCCAAAACTTTGAGGTAAACTGGGTTCCTCTATCTGATACAATGGTCCTCGGAACTCCATGCAGACATACGATCCTGGTCATGTATATCTTTGACAACTTAGCACTTGTGTAAGTGGTCTTCACTGGGATGAAATGAGCTACCTTCGTCAAATGATCGACTACTACCCATATCGAGTCATAGCCTGAACGAGTCCTGGGTAATCCCATGATAAAATCCATGCCTAACTTATCCCACTTCCATTCGGTTATCGGCAATGGCCGTAGCAATCCTTCTGGCTTCTGATGCTCTGCCTTCACTGTTTGACATACATCACAAACTGCTACATACTCCGCAATATCCTTCTTCATTCTGGTCCACCAGAAACTATCCTTCAAATCCAGATACGTCTTGGTATTTCCTGGTGAATCGAATACGGCGAATCATGGGCCTCCTGCAGAATCAACTTCCTGATCTCTTGGTCATTAGGAACATATACGCGGTCCTCAAACCATAAGGCATCGTGCTCATCCTCACGAAATCCCTTAGCCTTTTCTTTGCTCATCCTTTCCTTTATCTCGGCAATCTCCTTGTCCGTCTTCTGAGCTTCTCTGATCTTATCCATCAAAGTAGACTGAATTTCCAATGCTGCTACATAACCTCTCGGAACTATTTCCAAACATAGCTCACGAAGATCCTCTGCTAACTCCTTGGGTAACTCTCCGGTCATGAGCGTATTGACATGACTCTTGCGGCTCAACGCATCGGCTACTACATTAGCCTTTCCAGGATGATAATGCAACCTCATATCATAATCCTTGATGAGCTCCAACCATATCCTCTGCCTGAGATTCAACTCCTTCTGCGTGAATATATACTTCAAACTCTTGTGATCCGTGTACACCTCATAGTGGTTTCCGATGAGAAAATGTCTCCATGTCTTCAACGCATGCACTACGGCTGCTAACTCCAAATCATGTGTAGCATAATTCAACTCATGGCGTTTAAGCCGTCGTGAGGCATATGAAACAACTCTTCCCTCCTGCATAAGCACTGCTCCAAGTCCTCGATGAGAAGCGTTGCAATACACTTGATAATCCTTGCGTTGATCTGGAAGAATCAACACGGGAGCTGTAACCAAATGTTTCTTCAACTCCTGAAAACTGGCCTCACATTCCTCAGTCCATTTGAACTTGGTGTCCTTCTTCAACAACTCCTTTATGGGCTTTGCAATCTTCGAGAAATTTTCAGTGAACCTCCTGTAGTATCCTGCGAGTCCAAGAAAACTCCGGATCCCTCCAATAGACGTGGGTGCTTCCCAATTTGTCATAGTGACAACCTTAGTGGGGTATACTGCTATTCCTTCTTCGGATATAACATGTCCGAGGAATCCAACTTCCTTCAGCCAAAATTCACACTTGCTGAACTTGGCATATAACTGGTGTTCTCTGAGCTTCCCAAGTACCAAACGCAAATGCTCCTTATGCTCCTCTTCATTCTTCGAGTAAACCAAAATATCATCAATGAACATGCTACACTACTCTAATGCAAACAGTATAGAGAAGAATAGGCGATATCTGGTGATCAAGGTGGGGGCTTGCCTGGTTGCTCTGGCAAGAGAGAGGGGTCGTCAACTCCGTAGTCGAATGGGGCACCAGCAGCGGCGTCAGCCTCGTAGTCTACCGGAGAGAAGAGGGGGGAGAAACAATAAATATAATGCAAATAAAGCATCACAAAACATAATGAGGCAATACACGGTGCTAGGTATGCCCTAAGGCCGTAGGAGGTGATACCGACAAAGGGGGGGGGGAAACATCCGGGAAAGTATCCCCGGTGTTTTGCGTTTTCGGACAGATCAACCGGAGGGGAAAAGTTGCGCGTTCGATATGCTAGGGGTGTGTGGCGGACGAACAGGCTGCGTATTCGGATTCGTCTCATCATTCTGAGCAACTTTCATGTACAAAGTTTTTTCATCGGAGTTATGGTTAATTTTCTATGATTTTCCAATGTTTTAAGTATTTTCTGAAATTTCTGGATTTATTATATTTAGTTTAATCCGAAATGACCAAGTCAATTTGACTAGTCAAAAGTGCATGTGTGGCCCACATGTCATAGACTATTTTCCTAAACAAATAAATAAACCTAACTTATCTAAATGAGGACCCACATGTCATCTACTACTAAAGTAACTTAGCAGTAATAAAACTAGCTAAGGGGCAGAAATAATCCTAAAACTAATCCATCTAATTAAATTAGACCTAAGCTAATTTTGGGGCAGCCCCACACACATGGCACATCGGCCACACACACACATGCACACACAGTGCACGTAGCAGGAGTTTCTTCTGTTCCCTTTTAACAAAACAAAGCATTTTGCGATTTTGATAGGATTTAATCCAGGCATCGAAAGGATTTGGTCCTGTGGAATAAAATGGAGTTTGTCATATATACTTTCTATTCATATTAATTTTGCCCAAGTTCGTAGTTGGTTAGCCACCGTTTAGGGACTGTCTAGAGTGTTAGTCATTGTAAAACTAGAAAAGCTAGCTAGTAACTACAAAATACAGTAAGGGCAGTAGTAGGATGCAGCAGCAGCAGCGACGGTGGTGGCAATAGATGCAAATAGCAGCAGCAGAAGTGACCAACAGCGGCACGCACGGCAAGCAGGGCGAGTGGCGGTATGCTCGGGCGGGGGCGGCCGCAGTGCCGCAACATCACATGGGGGCAGCGCCGGCAGGCGTGGATGCGCGCAGCAAGCACGCGAGCGCGGCCAAGGCACATGCGAGCGCGAGAGAGCGGAGCAGCGGGCGGGCACGGGAGCGTTGCTCCGGACACGGCAATGGCGGGCACGCGATGGGGGCGGCTCGGACACGATGAGCCCGAGCAAATGACCACGGTTCGACCAAATGGAGGGGGTAGGTGGCATCTACACAGCTCCAGGAGCTCGGCAACGTCCTCTGTTGGGTTCGTGCGTTTCAACGGCGACGACGAGGATTGTAATGGCGACGACGAGCTCGACCTACAGTGGGGAGGGAGTAGCGGCGATGGAGTCGTGCTAGAGAGAGAGAGAGAGAGAGAGAGAGAGAGAGAGGAAAGACGCGGAGCTCAAGGAGGCTCTTCGAGGGGTTTAGGAGCTGCAGAGGCGTCGTGGGGGCGTCCAGGTCCTCGTGGATTGGCGTAGAGGAAGAAGGGGAGGACGGCGCAGGTCGGGGTCGGCTCGGGGGCGAGGTGAGGCAACGACGGCGAGGTCTGGCGATGGCGACGAAGGGTGCCGGCTCGGGTCCGTGGGCGTCCAGATCGGGGAGCGGAACACGGGGGAGAGAGGGGGTTAGCTAGGGTTCCAGGCGCCGGGGAGGGAGTCGCCGGATATATAGGCGAGGCCGGTCGGGCGATGGCCGGCGCGTGGCCGGCGACGGGGCGATGGCCGCCACGCAACCCCCCGTTCCTGTAGTGGGAAGGGGATGAGGGAGTGGGCCGGCCTGGCCAGTTTGCTGGGGCAAGGCCCAGGGGAGGGGGAGGTTTTATCTTTTTATAATTTCGTTTTGTTTATCTTTTCTTTTTCTTTATTTACTCTTTTATTTTACTATTAGCGTATTTTAGTTTTATAAAAATATGAGACCAATACCTAAATTAATGTTTTAGTTTAACCCTCTCCCACTAAAGTTTGGTACCCCATTAAATTAATTTGATACTTTAGAAATTATAAAAGGCATCTAATTAATTATGAATGCCACTGTTTTAATTATTTTAAGCACTTAAACATTTTCTAAAGTTTTGGTTTCTTCACCAATATTGCCTAAGCATTATTTGGCTCACTCCGAACATTTTAATTTTAATATTTGATTTTTTTATTGTTTACTTGATTTTGGATTTGAATTTGAATAGGTTTCAAACTAACGTGAGATTAGCAACAATAAACATGATGACGTGGCATCATTAGCAGAGGTTACTGTTGGCTTGATTATCCGGGCGTCACAATCCTGGTCATTGCCTTCTTCAGATCTATCATGCATGCGCACATCTGGTTCTCCTGGCGATGAATGTGCTGGTTTAACTCCTGGATGAAAGCTGCAACGGATCTATCCTTCCTGGTGCTGATCATCTCCCATTGCTCATCTCAGCGCCCACAAATCGAGTAGATAGTATCCTTCAGATCCTTGTGGTAAACTTCTCCAATGCGTCCCATGGTGATGTGGGCTGCCATGCTCTTTCCTAGACTCCAGGTTGGTGCATCAAAGGAAAACTCTATGGGCTTTGTGACTGGCATGAACGTCCTTCCTGGAACTTGAACTCGAATCATCCAACGCTCCTATTCAGGTAAAGTGGCGATGTAGGTCCCGTCGAAGCTTGGTATCCGATGTTCAGGTACCTAGTAACTTCCTTCAAGTGCCGTCCAAAAGGTGTGTCTTCATCCGGTTGTGTGAACTTGTGCTTGCATCCTCCATCCTAATGAGTAGAAAAGGGGGAGAAGTCAGAAATGAGAAGAGAGTAGTGATCTAGGGCTTTAGCTTAGTGGTCGTGTCCTACAATTAGCGTGTGCTCTGATACCATCTTGTAGCGACCAGACCTCAAACAGTCTGATCTCTGTGCATCAGTGTCATCCCTGGATCTATAATGCTGACACACACAGTACTTGAGGATTTATAACAGAGTAGCAATCACACACTTATTACAACGAATGTCTCAAAAGAGAACTTATTACAATAAATATGACCTAAGGCCATCTAAAATCGATAACGGCGGAAGGCTTGGAAGATAAAGTGAGTCCATCAACTCCAACGGCATCACTGAGTGAAAGACAACGACCCATGGTACCTTACTCGTCGTCTGAAAAGTCTGCAACATGAACGTTGCAGCCCGAAATGGGTCAACACATGGAATATGCTGGCAATGTAACACATAGAGTAATGAACAGAATAATTGCTATCACTACATCCATATATGGCTGGTGGAAAGCTCTATGGTTAACAGTTTTGCAAAAAGCCAATTTTCCCTACAACAAAGGAATAAATTTTATTTAACTATCATGGTGGTTGTTAAACATTGAGAAGGTTCCTCCAACTCAATCCCAATTAAACATCATCATTAAACCCAATCAAGTTATATTAAGAGTGATGAGATCAATCATGATAATCCAAGAACTAGATACTCAAAACGTCCATAACCGGGGACACATCTAATCATGATCAGTTTGTACACTCTACAGAGGTTTGCGCACTTTTCCCCACAAGACTCGAATGCATCCAAGGTCGAAGAATCGAGACACCGTCTTTCTAAAGCATTAACTCTCTACTCTGGATAGACAGTACCACCTACAACCCACTACATCTGCTAGTCTACCTCTTCAAGAGCTTCACACAACTTACTCAACTATGCTAGAGCCCATAATAGCTTGTGGCTGCACACGGAAGTTTCCAGCATGAATAATCTTATGATCCCTTTGAGCCTGGGTGGCGGATCATAGGATGATCACACAGGTACTCCAGGATATCCTAGGACAATACTGGATTCTCCAGGTGCCCTGACAACCACTGGGTACTCCAGGGTGCCTGAAGCAATCCACCCGGATGTGTATTTAAGTAACCACCTTAAGTCAACCATTAATTAACAATACTCACATCTGTCATGGATACACTCACCCCAACCATGTCTACGAGCATAGCATAGCAATATAAGCAATCGTAGAAGTAACTCCCAAAGGTTAGATAATAAACAGGGCAATAGGTACTACCTCATCTACTTCCCAAAACCCACATATTAAATCAGATCCTAACCATGCAATTTTTTGAGGATTGATCTAATGCAATAAAACTGGGTAGTAAATAGGTATGATCAATGTGTTACTTGCCTTCCTGATGATCCGTGAACCCTAGAGACTCGTAGTAACACGCTTCGCACTCCGGGTACTCTATCGCAAACAAATAAGCATACAATAAGCACTCATCTACAAGCACGGGTAAAACTCAAATAAGAGATCTAACCAAAAAGTTCAACTTAAGAACTCCGGTTTGCAAAAAGAATCAAATCAAACGAAGCAACAAAACTCAAACTGCGAAAGAAACAAGATCCGTTTACTAATCTGGACTTAAGTCAAACTTTACATTATTAAAATCTTGTTCAAATTGTTTAAACAGAAAGAGGGCTTCGAGACAAAGATCTAGGCGCTTGAATCGCCTGATTCCGATAAACGAGCGAAAAGATAAACTAAAACAAAAATCAGGGCAGAAATCACGATCGAAAATAATCGGAAAAAACCCTGGAAAAAGAAACACTGTCGAACAGGCTAACGAATGAATGTTCGCTGTCTGCGGCTAACGGGTGAAAACCGTTCGTTAAAACGAACGTACAAATAGGCATTCACTAAATAACTAAACCAAGAAAAAAATAAAACCGATCTAAAATAAAAATAACTGAGGGTTTCTAAAAAACCGAACGGTTTTTAGGATAAAACCGACGGCTACCTCGGTTCGCGTGATGGCAGCGGCGGTGGCGGGCAACTCTGGCGAGGCAGTGGCCGCCGACGGCGGCGGGGTCGGCGTGAGGGTGGCGAGCGGTGGCGCGGGCGGC
>NC_041391.1:360112229-360125589 GCF_002162155.2 Triticum dicoccoides | reverse complement strand
GGCTCGGGCCTCATGAGTTGTAAATGCCGGCCGGGTCGAGTCGTAGTCGAGCACAGCCCGTCTAGGTTAGTTGACCTTTTTTTTAAAATAATTCCGTGCAGAAAAACAAAGAAAAGAAATACTAAAGGGACTCCAAAAATCCTAAAATAAATTTTCCCCGTCCTCTAAAAATATAGCGGACAAAGTGAACATTTATTGGGGCCTCTAGTGCAATTTTGAAAAACACATTTTTCCCCTAATTCAAATAAAATAGCGATAAAACTCCAAATAAAATTCTTATTTGATTTTAATATTTAACCTCCAATATTTCTTTATTTTGGGGAAGTCATTTTATCCTTTCTCTTTTATTTTCATATAAGAAATATTCGAAGAGAAAAATAATTAAAATCGAAAGATCCTCTTTTCAAAATTTGAGAAAACTTAAATATGAAAAATAACGAAATCCCCAACTCTCTCCGTGGGTCCTTGAGTTGCGAAGAATTTCCAGGATCAACCCAAAATGCAATAAAATATGATATGATATGCAATGATGATCTAATGTATAACATTCCAAATTGAAAATTTGGGATGTTACATCATTCCAATCACAGATGTCGGTGCAGAAGTTGAGCAATCCATCATCATGAATAACACCGAGGACTAGTGTGAAGCACGACATCGATTCCATATCCACATCAGGAATGTGCTCATGGTCGAAGACTTTGTCCTTATTGAAAAGCAGTGAAGAATAGAAGTTTGCTTGGCTGGCAGTCCAGAAACGCTTGCTTCTAAGACGAGCAGCGTCATAAGGGTTGTAGTCGGTGAAGAACACATGCTCATGGAAGAAATCATCAGCCTTGAATTTTGGCGTCTTTGTGAATGGGTTCTTTGGCTTGGGCTGAGGAGTATCAGTCAATTGCAGCACAATCTTAGGAATCTCAATCTCTGGAGCTACAGGCTGAGGAATTTTGGTCTCTGCTTCAGTAGCAGCCTGGGTCTCCATTTCTTCAACAGCTTTGTCATCAGCACTAGTGGATGGAATGTTTTCAGGAATGGAAGGGGTAGTATGAATTTCATTAGAGCACATGTGAACTTCTGTAGAGACTGGGGACTGAGGAATTTGTTGAAGCGGTGTGAACAGAGGAGAGTTGGGGTGCTGACTGTCCCAAAAATCATCGTTCATCGCAGGTGTGGTGCTCCCAATGTCCACATCTTCATCTTCTTCCATTTCTTCAACGCCTGCCTCTTCAGCTGTGAACTGAGGCATTGGCGATGATACTAGGGGAGTTGAAGTGATAGTGTCCACTTCAATTTCTTCATCCATCTGCTCTGTCAATGCAGCAGAAGGATTTTCTTCTTCAGATTCTTTGGAATCTCATAATCTTCACCAAAAGGAATGAGTTCCTTCGATGGCATGCTTGAGAGAGGAACATCATCAATTGGATTCTCGAGTGAGCTTGTCAAAAATCTTCGCCTTCTTGGGTGCAGAAGATTCCAAGGAAGCAAATGCTTTCCTTTTCTTCAGAGCAGCTCGCTCCGCATCCTTTGTTTTCTTCACTTCCAGAGCAGAAGGAAGAACTGGGCTTGGTGCTGGTGCAGGAGGAGCAGAGGAAATTGGGGCAATTTCTTCAGGCACAACTAGTGCAGTTGTCCTGTCTTGTTCAGCTTCTTCAGGCGCAGCTTCAGAAGATTCAGCTGTCCTGACTTGTTCTTCAGGCGCAACACTAGTGGTTGCCCTAGCAGTTTCTTCTGTGGCTGGAATTTTTCAGCCCTGGTGCTTGCAGTTTCATCAGCAGCCTGATTTTCAACAACGGTGCAGGCATGTTCTTCAATTGGCTGAGCAGATGCTTCAGCTGGAGAAATTTCAATGTGCATTGGATCGGCAACATTGGAAGTGAATTTCTTCGCCATTTTAACAAATCTGACTTTGGCTCCCAGCCATTCTGCCTTGTAGGCGTCAAATTCATCACTGAGCTTCTTGATCTCAGATTGCATAGTGACGAGTTGTTCAGGTGATAGCCTCAGAATGTTGTCCTTCAGAAAGCGTTGTTTCTTGTACTGGGCTTTCTTTGCAGTCCTGGCTTGATCATATTTCCATTTTTCTTCAGCGATGAACGCCGTCAGCATGTGACTTTGTCCAGGAGTGAGGTCTAGCTCTGGCCAAGGAGTGTTCGGGTAATTGTGCCAGAGGTCAATGAAATCCATGATCTTCTTCAGATCCAATAGAAGAGGCACATCACTTCCCTTGGCTCTAGCGGCCCTTTGCTGTCTATCTTTGATGAGTTCGGCTAATTCTTCATCATCAGCCTCATCATCGTCAGATGGTACTTGGAAGGCAACTTGTTTGGACTTGGTCTAGTGCCTCGTCCTGCAGTGGCCTTGGTCTTCAGCAGAGTGGGGCTTTTTGAAGACAGATGAGGAACTGAAGAACTTGCAGAAGCTCCTGAGGCAATTGAAATGCCCGTGGTCCTTTGGCAAGTGGCAAGATGCACAGGTGCCGAGGACTTTGCCAGAGGAACTAAGGGTTTTGCAACCTGAGGAACTGGAGCAACTTGAGGTATTTGTTGTGAGGGCACTAATAAGATTGGCCGTGAGGGCATTGCTGAGGTTTGAGGTTAGCAGGCAGGCTTCTTGGGAATAGCCTTCTTGCTTGTGGTAGCCTCAGCAGCGGCAGCAACAGAATCTTCATTGAATTTCTTCACCGCTTCTTTGGCCTGCTTGGCCAACTTGGCTTGCCGCTTGGCCCATTCATCAGCATAATCCTCACCATGCTTGACGCTTGTGGGATCAACTCTTTGGCCAGGTGCCAACGGAGGTTTGGGCAAGGAGGGTTTAGAGCGAATTTCTTCATATATTTTCGAGTAACATATATGTACTCCCTCCATTCCCGTGCCCATCTTCATTCAATTTTCTGTATCCGCACCTTGCGCTCATTCTTGGTTTCCTTCCCATGAGTGGCATCATCAGGCGTGCAGTACCCTGCATAAATGTCAGCAGGGATCTCAAAAGCAGTGTTGACTTCCAGTTTCTTTTCTCCCTTCTGAGGTCTTTTGCCATTTGCCATTTTCTTCAGCTGAGGAATTTGAACTATTGAGTTCTCTGAGGAAGTATGCAACTTTTCTTCGAGGAATGCTGCAAATGAGTTAAGTTGATGAGAACCTAGTGATTCAGCAGCAGACATGTGTACCTGTGAACAGAGTATAGGTGCGAAGAATTTGGAGAGGTCATGTGCGTTCTCAGAAGTTTTTGCAAAACGGAACATGTTCGAGGAAATTGACCAGATGTGTCTTGAAGAATTTCACTAAGCGTTCTTTGACTTAGGTTCCCGAGTTGTGCGGATCGTGAGATTCACACAATTGAGGAATCATGAAGAAAAACGTCACATAGAGAAACAGATCAAGAACAGATGATTGTGCGAGGTGTTTAGAGTGTGGAAGTTGAAGAATAAACACCTTTTGAAGATTTGATGAAAATCATCAGTAGTAACAAAGGCAGTAAAATTAACTTTTAATTACCCTTGACAAAGAACACGACGAACTGGGAGTGTAGATTTAGAAGTTCGTCTGTCCAGATCTTCCACGCCCTAACTTGGCAGAGGAAGACGGCTACGGCAGCGGCGGAGAGAAGATGTCCGCGACCGGCACGAGTACGACGGCGATGAGGTCGAGGCAGTGAAGCTCTTCCTCACCGGTGATGATGAAGGTAGCAGCGGCGCTAGGGCTTGAGAGCTCGAGCGAGGGGAGTGAGATCGAGCGGGGTAAATGCGGGCTTCAAAAGGTATTTATAGCCGCAGTGAAAAAACCGATCGCCTGAGGAAAATGGACAAATGTGCCCCTGACCCTTCTCATCCTAGCAACATGTGTCACCCATGTACAGTGTGGTGGAGATCGTGTAAGATCATGGGTGAATAGATAACTCTTATCGTGGGAAGTGTAACAGTTTGAGCGGCAAAAGCCGAAAATTCAGATAAGAATATTTTAAAGTTTTATTCGCAATTTCTTTAGCTGACAAGGACACAGTGAAGATTTTGAACGGGTTTCAAATAGAACACACATGAAGAATTTGTGAATAGACTGGGTTGAGTTTAGCATAGAGGGGGAACGGGTCCGATC
The DNA here is from genome assembly GCF_002162155.2 of Triticum dicoccoides. Taxonomy (NCBI): domain Eukaryota; kingdom Viridiplantae; phylum Streptophyta; class Magnoliopsida; order Poales; family Poaceae; genus Triticum; species Triticum dicoccoides. The sequence continues at coordinate 360,121,498 of NC_041391.1, read as the reverse complement.
ACATTCACTTAGCAGAGAAATCAACTTGAAGAATTAGCAATAAGTGAATGTTGTAGAGGACATAAACTCAAGTATATATGTATAGTCAATGAGGAACAACGGCGGAAAGAGTGAATACAATGCAAAGTTGAAGAATTTGAAAAAACCGAGGAATTTCAAAAAAAACTGAAATTCAAGATTTTCAACTTTGGTTGGTGGCGTATCCCACCGTATAAGAATGATGATTTCAGACACCACGTACAATTGTCGTAGGATTCTGAGAATAAAGTTCTTCATTAATTTCTTCACACTTAGAGGGTTAATCTTCATTGATTGAAGAAAGAGGTTACTTCATGTGTTGCACATCTAAGTCATCAAGTTTGCGTAAGTGTTAGGATGTGTGTCCTTTTCAAAGAATATTCGAAGATTCTAAGATATTTAGCTCAGACCGCAACTTGCTAAATATCTTCTCATCCAAGGGCTTTGTGAAGATATCGGCTAGCTGGTCTTCAGTATTTTCGTGGTCGATGGAGATGTCGCCCTTCAACACATGGTCACGAAGAAAATGATGACGAATCTGGATGTGCTTTGTCTTCGAGTGCTGAACTGGGTTGTGTGCAATCTTGATAGCACTCTCATTGTCGCAGTAGAGTGGCACATTCTTCACATTGATGCCATAGTTCTTGAGGGTTTGCTTCATCCATAGCAATTGAGCACAGCAAGATCCAGCAGCAATGTACTCAGCTTCAGCAGTAGAGAGTGATACGATGTTCTGCTTCTTCGAGGACCAAATACCAAGGATCGTTCGAGTAAATGACATGTGCCTGACGTTGACTTGCGGTCCACCCAATCACCAGCATAGTCAGAGTCTGAATATCCAATGAGATCAAAGGAAGAGCCCTTGGGATACCATAATACACGTGTTGATGTGTGAGCTAGATATCGAAGAATATGCTCCACAGCCTTATGGTGTGATTCCTTCGGTGTAGCTTGAAATCGGGCACACATGCAAACACTAAGCATAATATCCGGCCTATATGCACATGGTTACAATAAAGAACCAATCATGGAGTGGTATAACTTTTGATCGAAGTCTTTACCATTTTCATCAGTGCATAGATGGCCATTTGTGGGCATAGGGATTTTGACGCCTTTGCAATCTTGCATGCCAAATTTCCTCAACACATCCTTGAGGTATTTATCCTGAGATATGAATATGCCATTGTAGTGTTGACGAATTTGAAGACCTAAAAAGAATTTCAATTCTCCCATCATAGACATTTGATATTCTTCACTCATCATATAGGCAAATTCGTCACTGTAATGTTGGTTAGTACAACCAAAGATAATATCATCAACATATATTTGGCACATGAATAATTCATCATCATTTGCTTTGGTGAAAAGAGTTGGATCAAGTGAACCGGGTTTGAAGCCTTTCTTCATGAGGAATTCCTTCCGTGTGTCATACCACGCCCGAGGTGCTTGCTTGAGGCCAAAGAGGGCCTTGTTGAGTCTGTTGACGTGATCTGGAAATTTTGGATCCTCAAAACCTGGTGGTTGAGCAACATATACTTCTTCCTCAAGCTTACCATTGAGGAATGCACTTTTCACATCCATTTGATGTAAGATGATATTACGATGGTTAGCATAAGCAAGCAATATGCGAATAACCTCAAGTCTAGCAACAGGTGCAAAAGTTTCATCGAAATCATTCCTTCAACCTATGTGTAGCCTTGAGCTACAAGACGAGCCTTATTCCTCACCAGAAGGCCATTTTCATCTTGTTTGTTGTGGTAGATCCATTTGGTACCGATGATGTTGTGCTTACGTGGGTCTGGTCGCTTGACAAGCTCCCACACATTGTTGAGCTCGAATTGATGCAATTCATCTTGCATGCCTTGAATCCACTCAGATTCCATGAATGCTTCATCAACTTTTGTGGATTCTATGATAGAGACAAACACAAAATGCCCACAAAAGTTAGATAAATGTGAACTTTGGAGAGCATGAGAGGACCTGGTGCATTGATGTCATCGATAATCTTCTCGATTTGCACTTCGTTTGCAACGCAAGGATGTGCGGGTTGACGACTTTGCTTAAGCCCAACAATTTCTTCAGGACTAGTTTCTTCAGCAGCACCAGTGTGATTTTGTTCACGATCCGGAATGACTTCTTCAGCAGATTCTTCATTAGGGTTGATATCCTCAGTAGCTTTGAACTTGATGGATTCCTCAGGTGACATTTCATCTAGCACAGGAGGTAGGTGCTCTCTTTGCGAGCCATTAGTTTCATCGAACCGCACAACTACAGTTTCAACAATCTTGTGATGATTGATGTTGAAGACTCTGTAGGTGTGCGAGTCCTTTCCGTAACCAAGCATAAAACCCTCATGTGCTTTCGGTGCAAATTTAGAGTGATGGTGAGGATCTCTAATCCAGCATTTAGCACCGAAGACTTTGAAATAACTTACATTGGGTTTCTTGTTAGTGAGGAGTTCATATGAGGTCTTTTTGAAGAATTTGTGAAGATATACCCTGTTGATGATGTGGCATGCAGTATCAATGGCTTCAGGCCAAAAGCGCTGATGTGTCTTGTATTCATCAAGAATGGTGCGAGCCATCTCAACAAGAGTTCTGTTCTTGCGCTCCACGACGCCATTCTGCTGAGGAGTATAAGGAGCAGATAACTCGTGAGTAATACCAAGTATATCAAGATATTCTTTGAAGCCAGTGTTCTTGAAGTCCGTTCCATTATCACTCCTGATATGCTTGATCTTCACACCGAAATTAGTAGTAGCTCTTGAGGAAAATCATCTAAAGACTTCCTTGCTTTTGCCTTTGTCAGCGTAGGTGATATGCTTCAGATGAGATGGTGACAAACCAATGTCCATCAACAAGTTCCTGTCACTGGTCATGTGATTTTACATCCACTGTCGAGGACCCACTCAGTAGCTTTAGGTTGTTCATCCTGCAGATGAATTAGTGCAACTTATGAACCCATATACTTCATCAGTGAAGAATATGATATCAATTTCATCAACAGTAATAGACATAGCAATATGAGGACGTGAGAAATGAGTGATTCATTTGTTCATTGATTAGCTTGCGTCCATTCAAGCACACTCAGGTCTCCAGCAATTTCTTCAGACGATCAAGTTCATCTGGAGACCTGACCCTGCAAAAGAGATTAGTTCTTTTTCTTCACCACCCACATCTGGAGGGGTGGCAAAGAATTCATCATTCTGCGAGATCCATAAGAAAAAGATGGCATTGAAGCCAGTGCACTTCGTTTCATAGAAGAGTGGTTAGGATAAGCATATGAGTAAGCAGAGAAATTCTTTGAGGACTTATGAACATAATGGTTTGAAGAATAATGCACATATTCATGGCCTTTAGACTTTCCCTGCAAAACAAAAGTGTTAGCATGATGATGTTCATGTGAGGATTTTGATCCACGTGAGGAATTTGATCCATATGAAGTATTTGGTCCATATGAGGACTTGGATCCATATGAAGATTTTGATCTGGGGTTCCTATTCTTCATGGGTGGTGTCATGATGACATTCACCTGAAGATTTTCAAGGCACCTTTTAGGAACCCAGATTTTCTTCATAGGGGGACCGTTCCTGCAGTTAGTTCCAACATATCGAGCAAATACTTCACGATTCTGATTCTTAAACAGTTTATAGTTGGAGTCAAATGACTCATCAGAGGAATATGAAGAATCACAAGTAAAGCCAGATAGAGTGCATGGATCTACAGGAGGTCCTTTCGCAGCAACCCATGAGGTTTTGGGATACTGCTTAGGTTTCCAGTAGGTCCCATCAGCATTGAGTTTCCTCTCAAAGGCAATACCCTCTTTCCTAGGGTTCCTGTTCAAGATCTGCTTTTTGAGCACATCACATAGAGTCTGATGCCCTTTGAGGCTTTTGTAAATGCCTGTCACATACAATTTCTTCAGCCTTGCATTATCATCAGTGATACTTGTGGTATCCTCAAATTAGGAATTTGTGACCATAGAGACAGTTGAAGAATTTGCAGCAATAGAAGCATTTGAACATTCAGGTGATGAATTAGCGATTCACACTCAATGCATTTCAGACATGGTGGAATAAATTCTTCCTGAGCGGAACTGATCTGTTGAGCAAGCAATGAATCATTTTCCTTCTGAAGATCTTCATAACTCACTTTTAACTTCTCAAGATCTTGCTTTCTCTGAAGAAATTCATAAGAAAGCTTCTCATGATCAGTTAAGAGAGTGTTATGATGATTTTGAAGGTTGTCAAGCTTAGACTGAAGTTTTTGAAGACTATCAGTCAAAACCTTAGTTTGATTTAATTCCTCACCCAACATATCATCGCTTTCATCAAGCATGTTTTGAACTTTTTCAAGAGCTCTTTGTTGTTTAGTGGCAAGGGAAGAAAGTTTCACATAGCTAGGTACAAATTCATCACCCGATTCATCATCACTAGATTCAGAAAGGTAGCATTCAGTTACCTTGGCACCCTTTGCCATAAGGCATGGTGCATTGGATGATGATTCAGGTGCGAAAGTCATCTCCTTGAGTGATTCCTTGAAATCCTAAAACCATGGATCATCACGAGTACGATGACCTTTGTAGACTTCGGAGAGTCGGTCCCAGATAAGCTTCGCATGGTTGAGATGCATGATGTTCCTGAACTGATTTTGGGACAAACAGGAGCAGATGGCATCCTTCACCATGAGGTTGAGTAGAGTGTACTTGCGAATATCATCAGCCTCCGCCATCTTGCATAGATCGGTAAGACCAATCTCAGTGACTGTCCACAGTTCGCTGTTCATCGCCATGAGTCACTTCTTCATCATGGCCTTCCACTTGGGATACTCATGACCGTCAAAGATGGGGCAAGACACTTTCTTCATTCCTGCAGTCAACATAACTAAAACTCTAGGTGGTTAAACCAAAATCACACAGAACAAGGGAGTACCTTGCTCTGATACCAATTGAAAGTGCGTTAAGTCGACTTGAGGGGGGGTGTGAATAGGCGATTTTTACAAAATTCGTCACTAAGGAATTTCAGGGTGAGGAAATTCCTAGGTCACGAACTACAAGCAGCGGAATAAGTACTCAGGTATAAGCATAATAGAGCAATAGCATAGTCATCATGATGAAATGAAAGACAGACACAGAGTACAGAAAGCGTAAACACAGGATAAGTAGGCTGAAGACAATGTGACTGAAGAAATTGGATTGAGGAAATGTAGAAAGTCTTTAGTCAAAGTCTTCAAACAGTATGATCAGGTTCATCAACACATGAATGAGGAAATGAAGGGGTTGAGAAAATAGAACCAGTAGGCTTGGTGAAGATAATGATTTGGTAGACCAGTTCCAACTGCTGTGACAGTTGTACGTCTGCTTGGAGCGGCTGAGTATTTAAACTCGAGGACAAACAGTCCCGTACACACAGTCCTCACCGTATTCTTCTTGAGCTAAGATCACACATACCTCGCTCAACACTCGTGGTAAGTCTTCACAGGTGACTTCCAAACCTTCACAGGCTTGGTTACTCGGCGATCCACAATTCCTCTTGGATGCTCAGACCATGGCGCCTAACCATCTGGAGGATAACAGTCCTCAAAGGTAATAAGCGTCGGTTCCACACAGGAACAATCTCTTCAGTGATGCTCAATCACTTTGGGTTTGGGATTTGGGTTTTCCTCACTTGATGATTTTCGCTCAAAGTCCTTGGAGGATGGGATGCTCTCAATTGACAAGTGTCAGTTCCTCTCGGAGCAGCCAACCAGCTAGTGGTTGTAGGGGGCGGGTATTTATAGCCTAGGGAGCCGCCCGACATGATAAGACATAAATACCCTTAAAGGATATGACCATTAGGTGGTAGGATATTTTGGACGGTTGGCGCGTAGCATAACAACGGTCGGATTTGAGGTTCAAATTCCTTAGGGCTATCATGTTCCTCGCTGTGTAGGCAATCCGCACTGGAGAATTCCTAACTCCTCAGTCAGGACAAATTCCTCAGAGACCAGAAGATCTTTGTCTCTGTCACTGAAGAAATTGACTGAACTGATATGAGATTTTCAATGGCTTCACTCGAAAGGATTGGGTAGGTGTAGGATTTGAGATGAGCATCACTTGGAAATTAGTTTCCTTAGTATTACCTCGACCCCCTTTAACAGTACAGTGTTTCCTATGACTCAAGAAGGAGAAAATGAAACTACGAAAACAAAAGTCTTCACGCTTCATAATCCTCGCATGAATATCCAAGTCTTCAAGGTCACACCAATTTCTTCACTTTCAAAGTCTTCAGGAGAACCAAAGTCTTCAGCCGAAGACATTCATTTTTAGGGGTCGACTTTCACTATAAATATCAAACTCCTCATCGACTTATAGAGCCTGTGTACACTCACAAACATATTAGTCCCTTAACCTATAAGTCTTCAGTACACCAAAATCACTAAGGGGCACTAGATGCACTTATAGGAACAACATGAGCTGGCATAAGATGGCAGTACAATTGACAAGTGTTAAAGGAATCTGGGTCAACGCGACTACAAACTGTTATTATGCAGTTTTCTACTTTGACACAGATCTAAAAAATGGTACTTAAAGGAGAAATTTCAAGAACCTAGGGTAAACAATATGAACTCCTGTGAGTTCCAATGGGTTTCTCTGAGATGATAAAGGGAATCTATGAAAACGGCGAGTGCATTACGGAGGAAGTACAGTTCCTTATGGATTGAAATCACATTTGAGATCTAAATCTCGTAATGCAATGAACTACGAAGTGATTCTGACAAACTCGGGATGAACAATGGCGAAGAAAGATCAAGCGCTTATAGATATGCAAAAGGAAGGATTTCAAGGCTTCTAGCTTTGCAAGTGCGGCTGCGGTAGCCCCGACGAAGGTTCGGACAGTGGTGGCTCTATTGATACTGTCGTCGTTGGAGGCAACGAGCTCAAAAGGGCACAATATAGTTAGGAGTAAGATGAAGAATAAGTACGGAGAGCAGATGGGGTAAAAAGTGAACCCCGGGGGTCCTTGGGCCTATTTATATAGAGGATGGAACCCGAAACAGCAGGAGCGAAATTCCAGGCGGCACAACAAATTTTGGATGAAAAAGTGCCTCAATTCTCGCACAAGTCAAAACCCGTCAAAGATTTGTTGTGATGTCACGCGTGAATTCTAGAGATCAGTGAAGTGATGTCATGGTATAGAAAGCACATAAATGATAAGTGTGCAACAAGCCCTGCAACCCAGCGTGTGAGTTTGACCTGGCCGGGCGTGTCATAAAGAGAACAAGAAGCGATGGAGGGATGAGGTGATTCTGGATCAAGAAATAAATCCAGATCTTAATCCTTCACCTCTTATGTTTTTCTTCATCTTATTTTCAGGACAAGTTTAACATGGATGAATCCAAATTAAACTGGGGGCTAATGTTGGGGATATTTCCCCAAACCATGACCCGACCCTGAATATGACCCGGCCCATGCCTGAAGGCACTGGGGTCATACAACTCTACAGGTCAAGGAGACACAACGAGTACAAGGGCTGAAGGCCCGTGAAGCGACCCGACCATGGGCCGACTTGTATTGAAGAAGGTGGGCCGACTTAATCAGAAGGCCCATACGGAATTGCTTGACTTGGTGATGTAGGGTAGAACCCTAGATGCCCGATCTTTCATGATTGGAGGGGATCCTACGAAGAACATGAAGAACACGAGGAGAAATCACGAGGGGAAACACGAGAGAAATCACTCATCCAACAACATTTGGTCACACATATGCTACATCCTCGAAACACAAAGAGTGATACACGATTCAAAGTCAACAAAGGACGATACAAAAGGTCTTCTCTATGAGGAGGTCTTGAAGGGTCTTCCCATGATGGGGTCTTGAATCCGCTTGGGGGATCTTCTCCAAAGTGGTCGTGAGCTCCGAGGAGAAGTAACCAAGTGGATGAGCAAAGCTCTATCTCAAATCTGAGCTATCACAATGCTAACCCTAACTAGGAGGAGGAGGAGTTCTATTTATAGTCTAAGTGCAAAAGGGGGCGGAATGAAAGGGTACATGGGCCTCGGGCCCAAATCTGCGCACACACATGCAGCGGACGTCCGGTCTCTACCGGTTGTCCGGTCGTTCGCGGACGTCCGGACGTCCGATAGGGCTCAGACTTCCGCTAATTATGTTCTGTGAACAAGTTGCCGGACGTGCGAAGGTGGCCGGTGGTCCAGTGGCCGATGGTCCGGTGGCCGGTGGTTCGGTCGCTTCCTTCTTCCGCATAATCGGCTCGGGAGTGGAATTGTCGGTCGTCCGGTGGGGGCCGGACGTCCGCACGCTGGGCAGTGTTGCCGGTCATCTATAGGGGCCCGGACGTCCGCTCGCTGTAGCTCTCATCGGCTGGGACTTGGGTCGGCTGGGCCTTCAGGCGCTGGACGCCCGGTCCTGGTCAGACATCCGCTGGCTGGAGCGTCAGGTGCCGGACGTCCGGTCCTGGGCGGATGTCCGCTCGCTGGAGCTTCTTTGGTAGCTCTTCTTCTTGTCCTTCGTACTCGGTATCCTCTCCATCTTGTCCATTGGATGTAGCTGTTCCATGGCCTTCCTCCAAATACCTGATCACACATAGTGTTTCCGGTTGAGGTAGTAGCCATGTCTCATGTGTAGAAAGTGGTAGTTCGGAGAGGAGCCAGTTCACCTTATCTTCGGTAGCCTTTGCTCGAGCTCTTGTCATTGGTCCAAGTGGTGTCGTGGGAGATGTAGATAAGTCCATAGGGATGATCGTGGGATGCTCCGCATCACTTGGGCAAGACATATAAGAATTAGAGTGGGATACGGGTTGTTATTACGATTCACTCTGTTGTAAACCTAGGGACTCGCCCTGTTATATGAAGGGGAGCCCCTAGGACTAAAAGACTTAAGTTGCTAACTCTCGAGAGCTAGGTGAGAGAGTCCGCATCCTTGTAATCAAGATCTCTAGCAACATCAATCAAGCATGAAGTAGGTCTTTATCTCCACCGTGAGGGGCCGAACGTGGGTACACTTGTATCCTTCATTCTCGATCAACCCCATTCAAGCAACCACCTAGTTGCGATGGCCTCACACAAAACCATGCAGGTGGTGGTTGCCCTATAGGAACTCACCCGTGTGCGGTGCTTCCATCAATGGGCCCGCGAGGTTGTCCTCCATCACTTTGACCCAACGAGAGAGAGAGAGAGGTTAATTTGACCATCAAGGAATAATTCTTTTTTGGTTTGTGCTACAATAGGAGTATATATATACCACGCCTCGAATGG
>NC_041391.1:360110720-360112037 GCF_002162155.2 Triticum dicoccoides | reverse complement strand
TCTGTGTGTGGACTTTTCAGTTTCCGATGTATATTTAGGTGCCACATCAAAGTTGTGCATTGGGTATTCAAACATCACACAAACACCTCTTCGGGCCACATGCAGATGGTGGTTGTCCTTTATAGGATGCTCACACGTGTGCGACGTATGCTTCGCTCCTGTGGACCCGCGAAGTCGTCTCCATCACTTTGACCAAATGAGAGAGAGGTATAGTTTGACGAACAAGGATGATTAATTCTTTTAGGGCTGTGTTACGGTAGGAGTATATAGTACGTGTCGAAGGGGGGATGGGACCAACATATACTAGGTGTCATGTACCTCACTCTTTGTGGGGACTTTATGAATTTCGAAGCAGATGCCACATCAAAGTTGTGCATTAGGTATTCAAAACATCACAACCACACACCTCTCCATATATATGTTTGGCACACATGCAAGCGATGATGGTTGTCCTATGTCACTCACTCACGCAGTTATCGAAAATGCTTCCATCTGTGGGCTCACTTGGTCCATCACTTTCATCGACAGCGACAGAGGTTAATTAATTTGACTTAGGAGGGGATTACTTTCTTGTTTATCTCACGGTATAGGTCCTGATGTGAGATTACATAATAGCGCATGTGTACACAAGAATCCATCCCGCTAGATCGAAGTGGGGGGGGGGGGGCGAGCACACAACACATCATGAACCTCTTGCTTTGTGCGGGGACTGTGCGATTTTCAACGCATGCACCACATCAATGTTGTGCATTGGGTATTCAACACATATGCATGCATCACGCACCTCCATAAATATGTTTGGGACACATGCATGCAATGGTTATCTTTGGACACTCTGACTCGCTTGATTATCAGCGACAAGCCTATATATTCGTGGGCCTGCATGGACGTCCATCATTTCGACCGACGACGAGAAAGGTTACCAGGATGGATTCTTCTTCTTTGGTTTGTGTTGCCGTATAGTAGGTCTATCATTCCAGGCCTAATTAAGTTTGAGCGCATGCTACGCATCGTGAACCCTCGCTTAGTGTGGGGATTTTAGGGTTCCAAAGCATGGTGCCACATCAAATTTGCGCATTGGGTAATCAAACACCACACAACACTTCCATATACATATGTTTGGGCCACATGCATAGAGTGGGTTTTGACTTTAGGCACTCCCTCGCAAGGTTATCAGCGACAAGCTAGCCCATTTTACGGGTCCGTGTGGACGTCCATCACTTTGACCAATAATAAGCGAGAGAGGTTACACAACCAAGTTGGATTCTGCTTGTCCATGTTACAATACATCTTGGTGAGATGCCCTCTCCCCCTGAT
>NC_041391.1:360107655-360110554 GCF_002162155.2 Triticum dicoccoides | reverse complement strand
GGCTACTTCGCACTACCTGCAACCTCCGTGGGGTCGGGGAAGTCCGGCTAATTTGCGAGGCACATGTGCCACATAAAAGTTGTGAATGGTAGTTAAATATCACACCACACCATTTTCATACATATATTAGGGCCACCCACATGTGGTTCGTATGTGGTCTCACCCATCTCGTGCCACAAGCCCACATTTGTGGGCTGGCACACGGTCCACCTTTTTCTGGAAGCGAAAGGGGGTTTGACCATGATGGATTCCTATAGGTTTTGTGTTATGGTAGGGTGAGATTTTAGACCTAGCTATTTGGGGGCATGTGTTCATAGCTAGGATTCCCTTACCACTGACACGAAGTGGGGTTCGTAGGGGATGGCTGACTAGCAATACTGTACACTTTGTGCGACAGGTGGCACATCAAACTTGTGCATTGGGTATTTGAACATCAAACCACCCTTTTCATACATATATTTGGTCCACATGCAAGTGTGTTCGAGTTCATACCCTTTCCCGCATTATTCTTTTTGCCAAATTTGTAAACATCAGACAAGTTGGATGCAACAACCATCTACGATTGGGGACGCAATAAACACGGTTCACTCAGACTACCCGTGTGCCACGCCCGTGCCCTTGTCACTCACATCAGCATAGTAGATTGTGATCCACGAGGCTTCCCTCCCACTCTCAAAAATATCTACTACCTCGCAATCTCGAAAATATCTACCGTCTGGAAAGTTTTTATGTTTGATAACACACGACTAGTATGTGTGGACCGTGTGCGATGTCTATTACTCCCGCTCTACTTCAATCCCTTGATTCAAATTTTTAGTAGCCCCGACATTTTACTCCTGCCTGCATCCCTCGCAATCTCAAAAACATCTACTCGCCTGGAGGTTTTCCTATTTGATAGCACACGATTTGTATGTTTGACCGTGTGTGATGTTTGTAACTCCCGCTCTACTTCTATCCCTTGATACAAATTTTCAGTAGCCCCAACATTATACTCCCGCCTTTGCACCCCTCGCAATCTCAAAAATATCTGCTCGCCCTTGATCCAAATTTTCAGTAGCCCCAGCATTTTACTCCCACCTAGTAAAATTTTTAGTTACCGGTATTTCTTTGAACACCACCTTGCCCCCCCCCACACATGACAAAACCTCCGCTCACACAGACACACACCACCCCTTCCTCGATCGAAACCATTGGTAGGCCGCCACCATCGCCGCTGCCACCGCCTCCATGGTCGACCTCTGCCTGTGTGCCGGGGAGCTTGAGGAGCCAATGGCCCAAAAGAGGATTATCGCGGTCCCTTCGCCCGATGTTAGAGAGGTGGCCACCGAGGTGTCCCAGTCGTCCACCATGGGCTCTTTATCGAGTCGCCGTTGCCGGTCGCCCGATCCGCCAGCCGCCGCACCCCTACGCCGGTTCGAGGACTTCCCCATCCTCCCTCAGGCCCGACCACTGATGATGTCCTACCTCCGGGTCCGGCAGCGGCGGTGGGTGGATCACCGATATTATGGATCGGGAGACCCACACCCGCCGGTGGCTCGATAGCTTCCACACAGTCGAGCTCGTGGCCATGGAGTACGACCACTAGTAGGCCCGCTACCACCATGCGGCGGCTAGGCTCAATTTACCCTTTGACACATGTTTGATCGACCTCATCCTACCGGAGCCAGGGGTGGTGAGCTCGGCTATGGTGTGGGAGGATCGCGAGGTAAGGGAGCGCCTCGAGGCCGAGGCCGCCGCTGAGGCCTACATGCAAGAGCTCCCCCAGCAGCACCCGGAGCCCGTGGAGGCGGAGAGATCTTTGTCGGCATGGAGGACGGCGATGTTATCGTGCTTCTATGATGGTGTCAAAGGTGGCGAGGACGGCGGCACGGACGACGTCCTGGTGGGCGACGAGGACGAGGAGATTGACATCGACGAATGGAGGAGTGTCTTCCCCAACGACCCCGATGACGGCACCGGCCCGGACCCGGCTCATAGCACACCATACCTGACGAGGAACAATTGGCTCAACCTCCACTTCTACCGAATGTAGTTTAGTTTAGTTTAAATTTATGTTTTATGTTCGGTTATGCAAAACTATCTATGTTTATATTTGAATGCATGCTAATTTTGGTTGAATCTACTTTGAACTTGATCAAATTGAAGTTTACAACATTAAGTTTAGGGGATCGACTAGAAACGGCCAAAAATTGTTGGAGTATATATATACTCCACTAAGGGTTTTACTCTGTTAACTTTTAGGGTATCGGCTAGAGATGGCCTTATGCCTTGTTTATTTCAGTTATTCACAATGTGATGCTATATATGTGCAACTATTTGCCATGCAATTCGATTTCATCAATAGTAGTTTCAACAATACCACTATGAATTACGATATTTGGTTGCTATTAAGGATGTTACAGTTACACGCCTTTCCGTCTTTAACAATATCTATTGTACTTTAGACCTGCACAATACCAGTTTGAATGACTATATTTGCTTGTTTTTAAATGTTATGTCTGTTGCAGTTAACACACCTTTCCACTTCTAGTTTTGCTTTACTAGCATGCTTAAACCTGCACACTGAAACTATCATTTGTAGACTATGTTGTCACCATGGATATATTTGGTTGATGTTTAGCCTGTTGTGCTTAACATACCTTTAGATGTACTCGCATTGATTATATATACTCACCATTCAGGATATCGATAGCTGGTACCATATAGCCTGGGGGCTGATAAGAGATTAATGTCAAATTGTACATTTCACTGAATATATCTGTAACCCATTTATCGGTAGGTTAACTAGGGACATATTTAATATATCTGAGGCTACATAGCAACATGCATTGTATTGAATGACTAAATATGCAACAAGGAAGAGTGTTACCTTAATGTTCTGATGATGTCTAGATATATA
>NC_041391.1:360098956-360107502 GCF_002162155.2 Triticum dicoccoides | reverse complement strand
ACAACAACAACAACAACAACAACAACAACAACAACAACAACAACAACAACAACAACAACAACAACAACAACAACAACAACAACAACAACAACAACAACAACAACAACAACAACAACAATAACAACAACAACAACAACAACACAACTGTAGTTAACTATAGTTAATCGGCCGATATTTGTAACAATGTAATAAACTCCATCCATCCCGTAATATAATATGTTAATCCATCCAATAAGTGAGTATGTTGGATGTAATAAGATCTTATATAATGGGATGGAGGGAGTGTTGTACTACATCATTGTGCAATTGTTGTTTAGCTTCTAATATTAACTTGGTGCTTTTAGGTACATATGTCATTAGCAAAGATCCACACTTCGACCCCTTCTGTGTATGGGGCAATAAGATATTAATGAACCAACATCAAGTGAGGAAACTGATAAACATTGTTATTAAAATGTGTCAAAAGATGTCAATCGAACTATTTGTTTACACTTTATGCAAGACAACAGTGAGCTGCAACATGGTAAGTAAAAACTCCATAGCCTTCCTTTTACTGCACATAATGAGTTGTGTTAGATGAGAATGTCTGAATCCTTTTTCTTTGCAGTAGTTCCTGAAGCAGTTTACTCAAGATTACCTCTCAAACTACATGATTGGCGGCCGACCATCACAAGGGGTTGGACTAGAGTCGTGTGTGCCTTTTGCATGGAGGAGAGCACAATAGGGGCATTCCGCTTCACCTTGTTCAGTAACCCGAATGTCTCTCACCTCTTTCTTTACCATATTTAATAGTACAAGTATACAACCCTGGTTCATCATTCTTTATTTGGTGCTTATGTAATTCTTTTGTTGATGTAATTCTTGAACATATGTACCTGTGAATCGAATAATCCATTTGTAGTTGAACTTGATGGATATGAATGAAGTTATAGCCTGCTTTCAAATTGAAATTTGGTACAATTTTAAATAGTAGCAATTAAATTAGGGTGAAAATAAGCTTTGCAGGTCATTACGGCGGACACGATCTATAAAAGCACAGTGTGTGTGATATACATCATAATCCAACATGGTTCATGAAGAGGAAATGTGTGTAATCATGCACATAGTTGCCATTTGCAGAGCGTGTGTGATGTCAGACAATATCACAAGCGATGCGAGAAAACTAAATGTTTGTGATTGTCACCTTATCATACACACTTTACAATCATGAACTATTTGTGATGTGGCGCGCATCGTAATTGTAGAACCAATTTGGTACGTGCCTGAAAAAAATCCCATGCCTGGACTGTGCATGGACCGTGCCTGGTAAGTTAAAACTACATAAGTCTGACTATGATGGTAATGCAAGCACAAACAAGTAGCAAGGATGGAGCATTTGGGATATGCGAGATATCACAAACAATTGTCTGAAGACTCATGTTTGGGATACATGCCAGCAACGCATACGCTTAGTTATCGAAAACATATGCATTGTACTCCCTATCCCCGATGGTTTATGGGTCGTGTGGGAAGGACCCCCCTATCGCCCACACTCACTAGGCGACGGTTTAAAATGCCGTCGTGGAATGGGGTTAAAAACCGTTTGTATAGCAGCTCACTCTACTAGCAGAGTATAGTTGCGAGGAAATTTGGAAGAGTCACATGTGTTCTCAGAAGTTTTTCAAAATAAACCAGTTGAGGAAATTTTACCATTAATGTCTTGACGGAATTCACTAAGTGTTCTTGACTTAGGTTCCAGATTCGTACATCACAATTGAGGAATCTAATAGTTAAGCATAACTTAAATGAGATTCCCAAGACTGGCCATAAGGAAGTGCTGAAGAATTGAAAGTCAGGTAAAAACAACACTTGAAGATTTTTTGGTAGAGAGGAGATCTGTCGTAGGAGACCATGGGCACCTATGGGACCAGGATGACCCCTTGCTGGTTCGGCAGGGGGGCACGTTGCACAAAGAGCAGACCAACGCATGGCAGCACGACAGGGATCACACAGGCAGATTTACCCAGGTTCGGGCCGCCGTGAGGCGTAAAACCCTACTCCTGCTTTGGTGGATTGATTGGGAAAAGGTGGTGGTGGTGCGTAGTACACTTGCCCAACATGGTTGATTCGGGGCAGCGGCGACTATGCGCGTATGGTGGTGTGAGTGATCTAAAATTCTAACCCCTTGAATCGTTGCCATGGGCCTTCTTTTATAGATCAAGGTGTTACCATAGTGGCAAATAAGTCATTAGACACTGATATGATAGCAAACAGTGCTATCATACCTAACTCTGCAGGCTGACATCATGCATTTAATGCACCGCTTAGTGTGATGTCATTGGTGGCCCGTCAAGGCTTGTCGGGCTAATTCGCCAGCTCCACACCTTCTCGCTTGACACGCCTCTGGATGGGTGTCGTTTGTGGGTTCACTTGGTAGGAAGTGGCCGCCATGTGGCGAATGGCTGCCACTTAATCATCCTACGTCTTGACACTGCACTGACCATGACGTGGGTCGTGGTGGAGCATTCGGTGGGGTGATCTGGTCTCCGCGAGTCCCTGCAGGCCCTGCCGGGACGCCTTGGTCCTCTTCTTCTGGGGGTGGCCTCGCCCCTTGCCAGGCTCGCCTGCCTGGCAAGGGAGGCCTCTTCCTTGGTAGTATTTGGCTCCTTTGTATTAGTCTTGGTTCCTTCTGATCTGTTAATTGGTCCTTCGAGTCTCTTGGTCTCTTGTTCTGGTGCTTCGATCTTGATCTTAAGCATGTGCACGGTCAGGTCAATAGGCCCTATGTCTGTTGCACCGGCAGAACCCCTGGGCCTGCCCCGAACACGCTGTCGAGCATCGTCAGGGTAGGGCCTAGCAAGTGCACAGGCAGCGCTGTTGAAGAAGTTGGTTCCTTGAGATCCTCTCTGCTTCTTCAATAGTCTTGATTCCGGGTCAGTTTTCGGTTTTCCCATGCGTCGAGCAAGGGCAATGGTGGTGGGACCGCTCTAGTAATGGCCCGTGAATGACTTTAACGCACGGGATAGAAACGACCAATTTACTCTTCCCACCGTGCCCTTATCCTTAGCCACGTATGCCGCATGCATCGCACGGGGTAGGTAACGGAGGCGCGTGGCGTGGGAGAGCATGATGGCGAGGGCCCAGCTCCCTTGAACTAGTGGAGGAGGGTGGTGGCCACTCGCCGTGGATCCAGCCCCCAGCCCCCCTGTCTGCCTATAAAAGGGAGAGCGGGGGTGGAACGGAGGCATCCAACAACATCCACTTCTTCTTCTGTCTTTCTCCATCTTGAATATGCTAGTAAGGGGAGCTTGGGGTTGGCCTCCAGGCTTTAGCTTCGAGTCCTTTTGCCGCCATGAGGATGCTTGGGCGGCGCGGCGGTAACACCGGGGGTGGCAACTCCGGTATGTCTTTCGTCGTGCCGCCCGTAGCTTTCATTTCAGTGGGAGGGGATGTGAACGACACCATGGCGAGGCCCGCGGCGGGTGCGGGGCATGGTAGCTGGTCGCTCCTTGTTCTTCGTCCCTGTGTGACGCGTAGGAGGAGCCTTGGAAGAGGCCTGCTATCGGCGAGGGTCGATCCAGCTCCTCCAGGCGTCTCCCTCTGTCTGCGTAAGAGGGCTTCTCGTCTTCGGGACGTGCGGTGATTTCCGACGTCAGGGCCATTGGGGACGACCATAGCCGAACTTACGGAACGTAAGGTGGAAAACACAGGAGCCGGCAACCTAACTATAGACCAAAGACATGATTCGGAGCCGATGCATATAATGCAATATCCGGGACGCTGAAGAGTTCCATATAGGTGTTCGGACTTAAGAGTTTTGTGGGGCCGAATACAACCCCTGGTGTGAACGCCGTGCCGAGCCACGTATGGCAGTCGACTGTAAGGGGGGAACACGGATGGCAAGATAATACAAGGATCCAACCAAGAAGGTGATAATCATCGGATTCCCTTTATATCCTTATTGATACGTCGAGGTGTGTTTCGACAGGCAATGCCGTTCAATATTAAGGTCATGTTACATGCCTAAAGAAAAAAGGGAAGATTTTACATAATGGAAAGTCTAACATAGGGCCTAAAGTTCATAGTTCAAAAAACTCCAGTGGTGCCCTGTCGCATGTCTGCGCCATTTCTCCTTAGTAATAAGTCCTTTAATAGGGGTATTTGATGGTTGGGGAATGCTAGCCTTAAAACGATATCCTGAAACAACCATCTAACAAGTAGGGCTCTTGATGAACCTGCAGTAAGAGGAACAAGATATATGTAGTCCAGATGGGGTCAAGCCGTACAATGGACCTTTTCCGCAGTGTGCCTCCGGTGCCGCCCAGGGTATTTTTAGTGCATAGCTATGTATGCGCAGTATGCAAGCCGCAACCTAATTGGGCGATCGGCGGAGGCTGAACTGCTAATCATGGTCCAGATCCGTTGATTTATCGCTATTATGCACGGACCAGACTCATTTGGATACATCATTGGCTTGATTGGCCGATGAACTATTTGGCTTGATAAGGCCGCCGCACAGTTCGGCTGCAAGGGCCGTGGTGTGCTCTTCAATACAAAGGGAGCACTCCATATTACTATTGACTGTAATAATGTCACGAGGTTCGGGCATCTTAAGCTTTAAGTAAGCGTAGTGCAGTACTACATTAAAGCGAGCGAAAGTAGTTCATCCGAGCAGTGCATGGTAGCCACTGCAAAAAGGGACGATGTCGAAGATTAACTCTTCATTGTGAAAGTTGTTTGGGAGCCGAATACTACCTCCAGTGTAAGTGAGCCCGTGCAACGGGCCTCCACACCCGGTATCACACCTTTAAAGGTAGTGTTACTGGGTTTGATTCTTGATGGGTCAATGCCCATCTTGCAGACAATGTCTTGATAGATCAAGTTAAGACTGCTGCCTCCATCCATAAGGACTCTGGTGAGGTGATATCCGTCAATAATTCGATCAAGTACCAGGGCGGCTGAACCCCCGTGACGGATACTGGTTGGGTGATCCCTGCGATCAAAAGTGATCGGGCAGGCTGACCATGGGTTAAACTTGGGGGCGACAGGCTCTACAACGTAGACGTCCCTTAGTGTGCGTTTGCGCTCCCTCTTGGAGATATGAGTGACATAGATCATGTTCATTGTTTTCACCTCAGGGGGAAACTGCTTCTGACCCCCGATGTTCGGCTGACGGGGCTCATCATCGTCTTCTCTTGGAGGTCCCTTTCCCTTGTGTTCGGTATTTATCTTACCGACATGTTTGAAAACCCAACAATTCCTGTTGGTATGGTTCATAGGCTTATCTGGTGTTCTGACAAGGCCTCTCAAGGATTTTATCCAAGCTCGATGGCCCATCTTTGTTGCCTTTGAAAGGTTACTTCCGCTGACTGGGCTTAGGGCCGCTGAATCCGGCATTGACTGTCGTATCATGGGCGTCGTTGTTGTTATTCTGACATTTGTTTGTATTCTGGCGAGGTTTACCATTGCCATCCCTCACCTCAGAACTGCCAAGGTCGCCCGAGCTATTTCTTCTACGAGCCAACCAGCTATCCTCACCCGCACAGAAGCGGGTCATGAGTGTAGTTAAGGCTGCCATGGTCTATGATTTTTCCTGCCCGAGGTGTCGGGCGAGCCATTCGTCTCAGACGCTGTGTTTGAAGGCCGCTAAGGCTTCGGTGTCTGGATAATCCACGATCTGGTTCTTTTTAGTTAAGAACCGATTCCAAAGTTTGCAAGCTGATTCGCCTGGTTGCTAGATTATGTGACTCAAGTCGTGAGCATCCAGCGGCCGGACGTAAGTGCCCTGAAAGTTGGCCCGAAAAGCATCTTCCAAATCTTCCTAGGTTCCAATGGAGTTTTCTGGGAGGTTGTTTAGCCAGTGCTATGTTGGTACTTTCAGCTTTAGAGGAAGATATTTGATGGCGTGAAGGTCATCTCCTCGAGCCATGTGAATATGGAGAAGAAATCCTCGATCCAGACGGCCGGATCCGTTGTTCCGTCGTACTGTTTGATGTTTACGGGTTTAAACCCTTCAGGAAATTTGTGTTGTTACCTCATCGGTGAAGCATAAAGGGTGCGCGGCCCCTCTATATTGCGCAATATCACGACGAAGATCGACCGACATCTGAGTTCGGTGCTGATCCCGAGTATAGTTATGATTGTCACGCCGGGCTTCATAGCCGTTGTCTCACGCCATGGCACGACCCCTTAATCTGTAGATTGATCTAGTCTAACCAGCTTTATTGGCTAGGTCACATTGCAAGTCATATGTGTATCCCGCAACTGTTGTCTCCCTCCCTCTTCAGCGAGGGGGTGCGGGTTGGCGTTCGGCTTGATATGCCGCTTTATCCCGTCCACATGGTGGTCGTTCTAGTTGATCTGCCTCATTGTATTTCGATGGTATTGGCTCAAGGGCTTCGTCGTCGAATTGTGGCAGCAACTTGTGCTTAGGGTAACTTTTGACAGGTCGCTCATGGTTGTATTCCTCAGCGGCCAGGACCTTGGTCCACCTTTCATTAAGCGTATCTTGTTCGGCTTTCAGCTGCTGCTGTTTATTTTTCAGGCTCCAAGCTGTGGCGATGAGCTATCGCTTGAAGTGTTCTTGTTCGAGGGGTTCCTCTGGGATGATAAAATCTTCGTCACCGAGGCTAACCCCCTCTTCGGATTCTGGCATATAGTTGCTGTCTGTTGAATCTTCGTGATCAACGTATTCGGGACTATATTGAGCCTCTTCCCTCTCATCTTGTTCGAATGTGGGATCGAAGGGGTATTCAGGATATTCGGCATCATCCGGAGTCTCATTGTCTCCGGTGCCAGTCGTGAGCGGCGCGGCTGACATCGGCACTTTGGTGGTTTATCGACGGGTTTGTCCTCATCAGGGCTCGGCTTGTACTCGTCGTTCTTTTTATCAGGATTGTACACCATGTACATGTCATAAGTTGAGGTGACCGTCCAACGCCCCGTGACAGGTGGGACTTGGCTTGGTTCGGCGTCGGCATCGTCGTCCGTGTCGTCCATGTCTTCGGACGCGTAGTCCAGCATGTCGGTTAAATCCTCGACAGTGGCTATTAAGTGGCAGGTGGGTAGGGCATAAAATTCCCCGCTCTCAGCCTCCAGTCCGAGCTGGTTATAGTTCGGAGGCAAAGCCTCCGTGATGGAGAGAGACTGCATTAAAACCAATGCTTCATCTAGAAGCGAGAGTTGGACCGGAGACCACGGATTTGCAGGGCTGAGTTCGATGTAGAACACCTGATCGGACCCAATGAGCGCAGACCTCGATAGTTCGGAGTGATTGTCAGAAGGCAAGTGCGGGATTGCATCTGGGTATCCGGTCGGGAGCTCCATAAGGGGAAGGAGTCCGGCGGGGCTAATGCTCCCATCTTCGGATGGTGCGACCCGCTCCGGATCTAAGGCCGGGGCAGGTGTGAGGGTTGACCCTTGAATAGGATCTAGTAGGGGATCTAAAGAGCCTTATTGATGAGGGCACAAAGCAGCAACCGAGGCCGCGAACCCCCCGAAGATTAGATCTCCTCAGATGTCGGCGACGTAGTTCAGGTTTCCAAACCTGATATAGTGTCCGGGGGCATAACTATCGACCTGCTCGAGGCGGCCGATCGAGTTGGCACGATGCACAAAGCCACCGAACGCAAAGACTTGTCTGGGGAGAAAGATTTCTCTGAACGCAACATCAATGTTGATGAAGGGGTGAGCCATCGATCTTTTTGTCGACGATACAGCGGAGCTCTCAATGAAAGCACCAATGTCGGTGTCAAAACCGGCTGATCTCGGGTAGGGGGGCCCAAGTTGTATGTCTGAAGATCGATGGTAACTATGAACAAAGGACACTGTGTTTACCCAGTTTCGGGCCCTCTTAATGGAGGTAAAACCCTACTACTGCTTGATTATATTCGAAGTGTATAGGGGTTACAAGAGTTGATCTACCACGAGATCGAGCTAGCCTAGCAATGTTGTGATCCCGCCTCCGATCTAACCCTCGGGTTTATATAGACACCGGAGGGGCTTAGGGTTGTACAAAGTCGGTTTTATAGAAAGGAATAACATATCCGAACATCTATACTTGCCATCCACGCATACGAGAGTCCTTACCGGACACGAGAGGTGATCTTCTGTCTTGTATCTCGACGACCCATCAGTTCGGCCCATATCTCAATAGGCCGGACGCCCGAGGACCCCCTAGTCTAGGACTCCCACAATGATGACCCCGTGCAAGAATAAAGAAGAGCTGTAGAGGGGCCCCAACCTAGATTGCATGCATGCATGAGTATTTCAGATTACTGCATAAGCATTTCATGAGCATCTGCATATGCATATAGATAGGATTGCATCCTGCATTCATTCTCATTTACATGAACTTACAGGTTCTCACCATGGACTTGGCTTCGACAAAGGAGTGAGAAGATTGCCCAGCACTGCAATCCCGACAAGCCAAACAGATAAGTTCTACCTCTTGTCCATTCGTGTTCTGTAAGCTATGACTTGTGCATTAGAAAGCCTCGCCACTCCTTCTAGACTTGGGCGCTCCCATCCCTGGCCTGAACGCTGCTTCGATCAGGGTGATTGTAGTT
>NC_041391.1:360008107-360098743 GCF_002162155.2 Triticum dicoccoides | reverse complement strand
TGGTCCCTCTGTCTGTAACCCGGCAGATGAGGTTCTCCGGCACACAAAAAGAAGGCCGACAGGATAACCTGCCAGGGCAAACTCATTTATTATAGTAAAGAGGCATCTCACCTCAGCATGGACATATACAGGCACGAGTTCTCAGCAAGGTTCATCTTTTTCATTAATATGATGATACAAGTACAAGAATTATAGAACACAAACATGGACTTGAGAGATTACATTATTTGAATTAAAATTTGGCAAATGCCTATAGATTTAAGATTGAAAAAACATAAGTGCCCCGTGATGCCTTTGCCCTTGTCCATCTCTTACAGGACGAGGTCGAAGAGGCAGAGAGTGGGCACGGCTGGAGTCCGGTGCCTCCCCAGGATCAGGACGACGTCGTTCCCCAGCGTAGAAGCAGGACCTGGAGGACACGGATGCTGACGCTGCCGGAGGCATGGGTGGAATGGCATGGAGTCACCGGCAAACACAACTCGTCGGAACGGTCGCCCTCGTTGTTGACGCATCGTGGGTTGCCGCCGTTGTCCATGTCACTACCACCCGAAGACCCCAGATCATCAGCTACACCGAGCACCATGCTCTCTGGCTCCGCGCATAAAGAGTAGGTGGTAATGGGAGAACCACTGCGATTGTATTTCTGGTACGTCCGGTTAAGTACCTTAGTAGAGAAAGCCGAAAACTGACTGTCATGATATGTGAGAGCGGGTCAGCGATCTGGTGACTCAGTGTTATACTACAAATCATTCACGATTTATGCTATGTTATACGAGGGGCTGGGTTTCGACCAGCCACATTGCAAAGGCGCCACACTCCGGATTGCTGCTCATTCAACAAGGGTCTAGTACTTAGAGCCACTAATGGACTCTTATGGCTAAGTGAAAGTACTGAAACTGCATAGTACGATTGCCTAGTTCACCTCGCAAGCTGCCTCCTACATTGGACCAAGACGTTGGATAAAGTGCAGTCATGCGTTCTCGAACACCCCTGTAATATTTACATGGGGGCAGAAGCCGACGACTGGTAAACTTTTAGATTTATAAATGGCCAAACAGGAGGATAAAATAATTATAAAGCACATGCATAAATATTATACATCATGAGTTCATTACACGACTCCTACAAACCGGACTCAACTATTCAAATATGATGCCATTTGAGCACTGGCCCTCTACAATGCGGGCTCCCTCGAGGACCTCGTCGAAGTACTTCTCCGACCGCGGGTGATCCTTGCCTTCAGGTGGCCCTGCGGTGGCAATCTCGGTGGCCTTCATCTTCGCCCATTGAACCTTGACGCGAGCGATGGCCATCCGGGCACCTTCTATGCAGGACGACTGCTTGAGGGCATCGATCCGAGGAAGCGCATCTACCAGCCGCTTCACGAGTCCGAAGTGGCTGCTAGGTATGGATTAGCCAAACATAGATGGACTATTACATCCTTCATGGCCAGTCCGGCCACCCTGTCCAGCCCAGACATCTGCTTTAGCTAGTCACTAAGGGGCACTGGATGTTCTGGTGCAAGGTACTGCGACCAGAACAGTTTCTCCATCGAGCTCCCCTCTCCGGATCGGAAGAATTCGGCGGCATCTGCAATACTCCTCGGCAGATCCACAATGGCGCCTGAAGAACTCCAAACTCGGGTCAGCAAAATATATCTCTTACTAGTAAATCTACTATGAATGATAAAGGCCTTACTAGCCGCAATCTGCCTCGCCTCCTGGATCTCTTGGCGAGTGCCCTGGGCTTCAACCCGGGCTTCCTTCATGCTCTCAAGAGCTTTGGTGAGCTCGGAGGCCTGTTCCGAACTCTTTTGCTCTAAGGACTCGCACTTGGCGATGGCGTCCTTGAGCTCCTGTTGACCTCTCCCACCCGCGCCTCATGTGTTTGGCGGGTGGTTTACTCCACCTCCAACTCCTTGGCCGCTTTTTCTGCGGCCGCCTTGCTCACCTCCGCCTCCTTGGCTTGGGCGAGGGCGTTCTTGAGGGACTCAACCTCGGCTGTGCCAACTGTGAGTTTATTTATAACATTTTAGTCAGTTTAAACGACTAACACACATATAAGTTTCGAGTCTGCAGTAGTGCCACATACCTTGGGTTTTGTTAAACCGCTTGTTGATGCGGTCGAATTCCTCATCGGATAGCCGAAGCTTCCGATTGAGCTCGGCTATCTCTGCGGCCTGGGAAGTAGCCGCCAGCATAGAAGCATGTCCAACAACATATACGACACGTTATCAACCTGTTTTTGATCCTCTGTTTGGACTGTTCTAATCTGGATTAGTCTCCGGGGCTACTGTCTATACATGGGGTTCCTCTCATACATACATATATATATATACATACATATATATATATATACAAAATAAAACTTGTAAAGAATATTACATCGCATACCACAAAGCCCTTCAGTAGGTTGTAGAAGGATTCAGTCAGTCCGCTCTTCGCAGACCGAATCTTTTCCATAACCGTATCCATCAGGGTGCGGTGTTCCTCCATGATGGATGCACGTTGCACTGCTTCCTATAGAGTGTCAGTGGCCTCCGGATTGGCAGTGGCCGCCGATGGAGCTTCTGCTCCTCCCCCTCTTTTGAAGGGGGGTGTTGGTCTGAACCTGGAGCCGTACTAGTCTCCAGGACGGTGTTTGGCGAGGGCCTAGACTGTTGAAGCCCCCCACCCTCGATGGTCATGGGGGCCGCCGTGCCCCGCTCTACAGCGTCCGTGGTGTTGTCCTCGGGCGCCTTCCGGACAGTCTCGTCCGCTCCTCCTCGGCTAGGAGATGGCCTTTGGGACGACACCTCGGTGCCCTCCATGACAGGGGGAGAGAAGGCGCGAGACGGTCCATCACTCTCCGCTTCTCTAGGTGCTAGAGAGTTCCCCTTTGAGGAGGAGGAAATTGGGATCTCGCGCGAAGGGCTAAAAAGCAGAAAAAGGTTTGATATGACAGAGGAAGATTAAGCGATAACAAAACACGTAAGTTTTCGATAGTTACGTTTCGGCCAGGGGCTTCTCTCTTTCGGTCCTGTGCAGGCTGTGTTCAGACTCTGAGTCCGAACTATCCGAGAGAACCACCCTTCCCTTCTTCGGTGTCGCTCCCTCCAGGTTCTCGGAGGCTTTCCTCTTTCCCCTCCTCGTTTTGAGGGGGGAGTCGCTCTCCACCACCACCTTCTCATCCTCCTCCTTCTCTTCATCCTCGTCTTCCTCGTGAGAGGAGACAACTTCGGTCTCTCCGGACATTGCTTCCAGAGGGCCTTTGCAGCGGGGCCCGTCCTTGGGCCCCTTACCCTTCTTCTTGACCTTCTTCTCCGGCGTCTGATAAGGAGCCGGGACCAGCATCTCCTCCAGCTGAGGAGTGACTGGGTCATCAGGCAACGGAGCCGGACACTTAATCCGCTCCAACTTCTTGGTCCAGCCTTGTAAAACAAAAGATGGGCTGATGAGTTTTGTATCGACCGAATATATAAACTGGGTATTTCTTCAGAAAATTAAATACTTACCGAAGTGGCCGGATTCGTGGCGTTGAGGCCGACGCCTTCGGTCTCCATGGGCCAGCTCTTCTACGCCTTGAAGAGCAGCTTCCACATTCCCTCGTGCATGGTGTCGAGGAAATTCTGCAGATGATGCGTCTCAGCGTCCACAGCACGGCAGTTGGTCGGCCCCCTCCTCCTTCTCCCTCCTCTTGCCCCAGCTCGCACGCGCGCCGGCCGCCCGAGTGCACCAGTAAGCACGCTCACACGCGCGGTGCCCCTGGCCCCCCTGCTCTCTCTCTTTTCACTCCCCTCACCCTGGACCGACCCCACAAGCACCCCCGACACCTCGCTGCGAGCCCCCGTGGCTTGCAGCAATGTCAACAGCCTCGCCGGCGCATGAGCTCACGGTGCACCTCGCCCGCTTCCCTTAAAGGCCACCCCGAGCCCTCTTTGGCTTCCGATGGCTCTCTCTCCCTCCTGCGCGTCATCCCGACCAGCTCACTCCTCTCCCCGCGCCCTCCATAGCCCTCCATGGCCGGAGAGCCGCCGCCCGCATCCACCTAAATTCAGCCGAGCCCGAGCTACTTCTCCCTCTCCTCTCTCCACCAGTAGGCTCCCCGGAGCAAGGCGGAGCTCCCACGCTCTTTCCCTCGTCCGAGGGTGCACCGTAGCGCCGTCTCCAATCTCGCCCGACGCCACCGTCCGCCAGCGTCCAAGCCGTCGTCGCCTCGACCATCCCCGACAGCCGTGGCATACATGAATGGATGCGGTGTTCGGCGCCGAGCTCATCCATAGCGAGGGCGTCGTCGGAGGTGCTCCATAGCGCCGGTAATCATCGTCGGGGCTCTCTGCTCCCTCGGCCAGGCAAGCGCGCGGGAGGAAGATGAAGACGAAGGCCCTGCAAGCGGGCCCCGCTCGTCAGTGGCCGAGCCACCGGGCCATGCTGGCAAGTGGAGACGGGCCGCGTGAAATGCGCCTTCGACGTCGCCTGTCGTCCGTGTGGCGGAGCCGCTGGGCCGGCCCACGGTCTCTCTGTCGCCCCGCTCGCAGGATAAGGTTAAAGCCTTATTTCCTTTTTCATTTTCCAGTCAACTTCAAAAATCCATAAATAATTCAACAGAGCTCCAAATTTGATGATTCAAATTTTTAGTAGTTCATAAATTCATGATCTATCACATGGTGCTGTTTGCACATTTTTCCAGGAAACTTTTCTTCACACATATTTCGTAAAACCCTATTTTCCTATTTCTGTGATGAACTTTAGAAAATCACAGAGAGCTCAAAGTTGATCCAAATGCCATGATTCAAATTCCTAGATGCTTCTAAGTTCAAAACTTAGTTTTTGAACATTTTTACTAATACTTTCTGTACCACCTCAAATAATGGTCTATTTCTTCATGTATAGCCAACTCTGCAATTCATAGAGAAATCATTTGAACTCCAAATCAAGTGAAACCAAATCCTAGATGCTCCTAAAATCATCCTTTGTTAAATGGGTATCTTTGCTCATTTCTCAAAAATATATTTCTGTACACTTCTTGCAAATCCACAAATCCCTTGATTCCATCATATTGAAATGTTCAGAGATATCCATTCATCAAATCCCAATGAAACCACTTTGGTCACTCCTCATATGACCAGAGGTATCCTAGAAAAGTCCAACTCACATTTTTAGAGCACTTTTACTTTTGCCTTGTTGTGTTGCTTATTGTGTTTGTTTCCGATGTTAGTTGACGAAGTAGACGGAGTACTTGGAGAAGGACCAGAAGATTTCAAGACTCTGATGAACCAGGCAAGCAGCCCTTTGACCATGTTTGAGAAACCCTTTTTATGCATGTCATATAGCACCATATTGTTGTCGCAACGGAATCATGATGAGGTGGTAACCACCTTGATGGTTTTGCCACCGTTACTTCCTCGTTGATACTTGCATTGTGCATGACCCTACCTTCTTATGAGGGTTATGCCGGTGGGAGTAGATAGGATGCTAAAGTAGATGCTACGCAAAAAGGGACGGGTATATGCATGGTGAAGGAGACAAAGTATTTTCAAAAGACTTTTCGAAAACCCCGTCGGGTGCCACTTATGCCCGAGGGAGATGATGAGATGGGTAACCACTTGATGACGAAGTGGTGTACCAAGGCAAATGTGTGTGTTGTTTTCGAAAACGGATTAGATTTAAGATTTGTCGACTGTCCCAACCTTACATGCGCAACCACTCTACCCTTGTATGGGAAAGGGCATTATTGATTACCTAGGCCGATACTAGCTTGGAGCCCGCATTACTAGTGAGGGGGGAGAGTTGGTGCTCTCTCTCGCGACGGGGTCATGCCAGGTAGGGCGGCCATGACTGTTTTTACAGGGCACCGGATACACCGTTGTGTCCCCTCTCGGATGTTACGATCTCGAGTGAGTCTCGTATGATGTACATCGTGAGGATACGGAACAACGAGTGGACTCCTTGTTAGTGTCGTCTAGGGAAAGATAGTGATCGGGTGCTTACCCCGGGTACTTGAGGTACCGCGGGTCGTGGACGACACGGAAGTTCCCCGGATCTTGTGGGTAAAGTGTGCAACCTCTGCAGAGTGTAAAACTATTCGAATAGCCGTGTCCATGGTCAAGGACAGTTGGGCGGTGCTGCTTAAACTACGTCCAGAGTTTACAAACCGTGCGTGTGTGTCGATAAGACTATTTGGGTTAAGTTACATGGCTTGACACGATGATTGAGTTGGGTTGATGCCCACTCTATTTATGTTGATATCTGTAACCTATCCTCATGGTTACTTGAATTCTCCTGATGCATGTCTTATAAGTTGTTGAACATTCCATTGCACTCAAAACTAGCTTTCTGCAAAAATTTACCTATATCATGTATTATTACATCTTGGACCAAAACATGGGTTGCTTGCGAATACATTCAAAGTACTCATTGGCTTGCCACTGGTTATTTAATTGGCCAGGCATGGAAGAACCGGAGTTTGAAGAAGAGTTCTTTGGAGACGAACATGCGAGCTAGGACGTTTCCCAGACAGAATGCCTGTAGGGTTAAGGCAGATGGAATGGGTTCTACTTATCGACGAAGAATTTCCGCTGCTTAAGTTTATTTGGTGTTTAGCCCTTGTGGCTTTATCTATGTAAGACATAATGGTCATAAATTGTGTAAGATGGTATGTATGGATGTAAGACTCTTGTTATTCAGCTTCTGTGTGTTCAGTGAGCATTGATCTCTGGGATCACTGTACATGTGCATTTCGGTGATCACGACTTATGAGTCGGGGTCCCCACAATAAGGCTCAATGTTTCTGTGCAGCTGAGGTTCAAAACCAATTTGGAATGTCCTTGCAAAGGTAACCCGACACTCTTTAATCTGAACGGCATGCGGACAAAGCAATACGTACCACATGGAGTGATGAATGCTGTCTTCTCCTCGTCCTCCTTTGACATGAAGATCTGGTGGTACCCAGAATAGGCATCCAGAAATGAGAGAAAATCACAACCTGAGGTGGAATCCACTATCTGATCAATATGCGGCAAGGGGAACGGGTCCTTTGGGCAAGCCTTGTTGAGGTCTGTGAAGTCGATGCACAACCTCCATTTCTCGTTCGCCTTCCGGACTACTGGTGGGTTTGCTAGCCAAGTGGGATGTAGCACTCCTCTGACCAAACCAGCTGCTTCAAGCTTCTTGATCTCTTCTGCTATGAACTGCTGCCTCTCCAAGGCCTACTTCTAGACTTTCTACTTAACTGGTCTCGCATGTGGGCAGACAGCAAGGTGGTGCTCGATTACCTCCCTGGGAACACCGGGGATATCAGATGGTTGCCAAGAAAACACATCGATATTTGCCCGCAGCAAGGCAACGGGCGCGCTTTCCTATTTGTCATCGAGGGTGGCGCTAATGGTGAAAGTACCATCAACGCCAGCCAGCCCTGCCGGGACCTTTTTGACTTACGGAGCAACAACCTTGGATCTCTTGTTATTGGAACAATTTGGCACGTCATCAACGGGTGTCATGCACTCAGAGGGGGCACACTTCCCGGACTCTTTGCCAGAGTACCTACAATCCTGTTTCTTCCCTTTGCTCTCCTTGGCAGGAACTGCTGCCGCTGCAGCCTCTACCGCGACCGCGTCCCTGTACATCTTCACTACTAGGAAAAGGCTTATACACAGACACTTACCAATAGCGCTTGTTAAAGCGAAGCGCTACTGCTACATAGCAGTAGCGCATGTCAGGGCAGCGCGTCACTACAATAAGATAGCAGTAGCGCTTTCACCACAAAACGCGCTGCTATTACGATGACCAGAACGGTTGCTGCCAGGATTGGTATGGTAGCAGTGCGCTTCTAAGGACCGCGCTCCTGCTAACAAAATAGTAGCAGCGCGTTTTAGGGCAACAGTGCTGCAACTAACAAAAGGAAAAAAAAGGAAAGGAAAAAATAAAAGGAAAATTAAAGAAAAAGAAAAAATGAAAGCAATAGCAGCAACGCGTTCTATGAAAGCGCTGTAGCTACTTTAGCTATAGCGTGTTCTCCCAACATGCGCTATAGCTAACTTATCTATAGCCCTATCGCGTTTATGCGTAACGCGTTGTAGCTAAGTAGCTCTAGCACTTGTTTTGTAAAACCGCTACTACTATGTTTGACTTACCGCTTCGCGGGTGTCCCTCCTCCCCCCAATTCCCTAATCTTCTCGCCAGATCTCCAACCTCTTTTCCTCACCACCCCTGCTCCTTCGTCGCCCTGCCTCCATCGCCGCCAGAGCCGCACGCCATCGCCGCCACCAGAGCCGCGCGCCCGTGGAGCCAGCCTCGTCTGCTCCTCGCCGCCCCTGCTCCCTCGTCACCCCTGCCCCATCGCCGCCAGAGCCACCATCACCGTCACCGGAGCCCCTGCTTGCTCGCCGCCCCTGCTCCCTCATCGCCCCTGCCACCCTCGTCCGCTCCTCGCTGCCCCTGCTCCCTCATCATCCATCCTCTCTATAGGCCCCACAGCCCTCCCTCTAGGTTAATTAATTTAGGTGAATTTAGTTCATTAGGTTAACTAAGTGAACTAAGTGAACTAGCTAGGTTAATTTAGGTAAACTAACTAGGTTAGGTAACTAAGTGAACTAGCTAGGTTAATTTGGTTTACTAACTAGGTTAATTAGATGTTTGGTTAACTAATTTGGTTTACTAATTGGGTTAGGTAACTAAGTAGATGTTAATTAGGTTAGGGCAGTAGTGGTACTATTAATTAGATGTTTTTTAGTTAGAGAAGTAGGTTAGGTAACTAAGTAGATGTTAATTTGGTTAGGTAACTAAGTAGATGTTAATTTAGGTTCATTTGGTTAACTAACTATGTTAGGTAACTAAGTACATGTAAATTAGGTTAGGGCAGTAGTGGTACTAGTAGATGTTAATTAGATATTTTTTTAGTTAGGGAAGTAGGGTTTTACTAGGTTAATTAGGTGAAGTTAAATGAATGAGCTAAATGAATAAAATTAGTAGTTAACTGAATTTTTAGGACAAATTTGTATATGCTTAAGTACTTAAGTAGATATTATTTTTAGGACAAACTTGTATATGCTTAAGTAGTTAACTAAGTATATTATAGGGTTGTATATATAGTTTCTTAAGTACTTATATAGTTGTTTTGCACGCAATGTATGCTTAAGTAGTTGTATAATTCCTAGGGTTCATCAATGGGTGCTTAAGTAGTTGTAGATGCTTAAGTAGCTAGCTAGGGTTCATCTAATTAGGCAATACATGTAGATGCTTAAGTACTAGGGCAATAGGGTTAGGGTAGTAGGGTTAGGGCAGTAGGAAATAATTTTAATTGAGTTCTAGGGTTCATAATTTGAATTTTTGTAGATTTTATTGAAGTGTGAAACATTGAGGTGGTCAGGATATGTGAAAAATCCTCGATTGTGCCCAAGTGGCCTTTTGCTGTTTCCAGGGAATGAAGCCGAGTGGCCTACGTTTTGTTAGAATGTTGATTCATTTCCGTTCCAGCAAATTTCAGGTACTCGATTTGTCCATTTTTTTAGCAAAGGTCATGCCGAAATTTTCCATGAATTTCGGGATGATTTGTGCTACAAACTAGGACATATCGAGTGCCTGGGATATGCCACACCGGGAAGGAATCAACGTTCCTACAAAACATAGGCCTTTTTTATGTCATTATTCATTTTATTAGGTCTAGAATTAATTGACTAGATTTAATCGTAGGAAACATGGCTAGCAACGATGAAGGACATGGTTCTGGTGATTGCGGTGACGTCTCCCTGGCTGCAGGCGAATATTTGAACCTTGCCAACGATCAATGGTTGTTGTTGCTGGGCCCACCTATCATATCAGAGACCGACATCGATACCGGCACCGAGACTAGCATTGAGACCTAGACTGGCACCAAGACTGTCAAAGCCATAGAACCAAAACTGAAGAAGAGATGTCGGCGCCCAAACTAGCTCCTCACTACTGGACAAGTGGTCACGGAGGTGGACAATGGCAATTTTGAGCCAAAACTGCGTATGGCAGCATGCTCCTGCTACGACAATCAAATAGGCTGCATCGTACGGTCGTGCGCCACCATCAATGATGAGAAACTGAAGAAGATACCAAATATGAAGCACTCCCTCCTAACCCTTTTGCACTAGATATTCTTGTTCTCGGGCCGGGATGAAATCCAATATCTTGATCCACAGAAAGACCCGACAATGAAGAAGATAAACAAACGCGCCATGACCAAGTTTAGCAACGCGTTGGCCACCTGGAAAGTAAGGGTGAAAGCAAGGATCATCAACAAAATGGAACCTGTGCTGGCCGACACCCCTTGCACCATATTGTACGACATCAATGGCCAGAAGGTGGACATGGGGAAGGCGACGATAATGAAGCCGAAGGAACAATTGTTCCACAGCCGACCGATCGCCCCTGACGTCTTCAAGGTTTCCGTGGACAGTGTCAAGCCGGGCTACGAGAATTTGTTTCCTTCGGTACTAGGGGGAGATGACAACGAGACTCCGTGGCGGCTTGGAGATTACAAGACGTGGGTCCTGTTGTGGCCAAAGATTCTGCTTCGTCTAGAGGCAGCCGGGAGGACACCCACGACCACGCAGCCTCTGCAAGGTATGAACATCAGCACCCCACCTACCCAATTAGCGTCACCTGTCGTGCTGGGTTATAGCGGATTGGGTGAGGAAGAGGCTCCATTAGTCATTGATGACGTCACCATAGACGAGGATGAGGATGAGGATGACACTCAATAGTATCTCAATACTAGCGCCATTGATGACGGTGGATTGATGGCTCAGCAGTATGAGTACTCAGGGTTTGAGCGTCATGATTCAACGCCTGATTGCCGCCTCCAGAGCCCGAACGTACTATTCCACCAAAGAAGCATTGGAAGAGAGCGAGGAAATGCAACAATAAAGCAGCTGCTATGATCCAGCCGCCTCCACAGCCTTGGGTTCAAGACCGTATACCTGTCCGCGGTGCAGCGAAATTCCATATCCCCGGTGAACCAATCCTACCCGAGGCATCGGTACAGGCCATACACGGCGATCTAAGGAGACTTCATGATGATGTGTTGTGGAGAGAGAAAAGCCTAATCACCTTGGAAAATCCAGGATACCCACTCTACTTGGTTAATGTGCTGCGGAAAAGGCTGTACATCGACTCATTCCCTGCGGAGAAGTTCTTCCTCCAATTGGACTACATCTTCGACATGTTTCACTTGAAGAAGCTGAATTCTACGCTTGCCCGCCTTTATGCCTTGTACATGAACTACATCATCGGGATTGAGCAGATACCTTATATCTGTGTTGCTGGCACGTACTTCATGCCCGAGAGCTTCTTGGCAGTCTGCGTAGAGCATCGTCAATACGCGAGGGACGACATCATCAATTTCATGGTCGCCAATAAGGACAAGGAGACGACTCTCGTGCCTTATCATCCCCTATAAGTCATCCGCGTTGTTATCCTTCCTTCGATTTCAATCATTCATTTGCACGGTGTAGGCTAATCAATTTGAGGTGTACTTATTTTGCGCAGCCACGGGCGCGCCATCCTACCCCAGATACTCCCACGCTCTTTACTTGGACTCATCGAAGAACATGAACAAAAAGGATTACACCCACATCAAGTCTGTTCTCGACAGTGCTATCTTTTTCTATGGCGTACGGGGTGGAAAGATCAAGGACAAGAAGAAGAGGAGCGATAGGCCCGCCTTCAGCCATTAGACCGACTTCTGCTGCATCCAGCAACTGAGTGATACTCTTAGTGATGGATTCTATGTCCTACACCACATGCTGGAGTACAGACGGGATCAACAAAACCTTCGCTTGTCACCTACATCCGGGGATGCCCATATTGTGCAATGGGCAAGGAACGTAGGAGATATCGAGGATCATCGGCTTCGAGCTGAGTTCTATCGCATCTAGCGCGAACTTGCCCAAATCATCATGAAGGAGGTCCTCAAAAAACAGGGTTGTTCTACGAGGAAGGGCAAATGTCATGGGAAGACGTCCGAACGCATGTAGCCGCTCAACGTCTCGACCTGAAGCCTTTCACTAAGCTCGGGGACTATCTCCCTGACTTGGATGGATGGCATGAACATGTTGCGATTGTCGATATATGACAATGTGTTCGTTTAGTCCATACTTTATGTATGATGAAACTTTGAGTTATGCACGATAAAACTTTATTTGTGATGTAATTAAACCGTCCTCCTCGACTAGCGAAGATCACTCTAATTAGGGCATTTTGGGTATGACGAACTTTTTTATTTATGCTTATGATATGTTGCTTCTATTTTTGCAAGTTTGTCTCTTTTTGTTGCTCAACTATATATGTTGCGTATCATCGACTCATGTGATGATGCAGGTGCATAGATCATCGATGGCAAAGAAGTGCTACGCCAGGAGTATACAACGAATGGCCGGAGTGTCAGGCCTAGGTGTACCGGTTTCCGATTTCCGAGCGACATTCAATAATTAATTTAGGTTCACGCTAGTGCGAGAGAGGGATACGAACTCATGTACTGCATAGTTCCGCTCTCACTCATAGTGATAGCTCTTCTCGCGTATATCATTGTTTAGATGGATGACGATGTAGTTGCAAGAACTTGTATCGCTTCGAGATGATGATGAGAGACCACTTTGTGTTGGATGACGATTATGATGATGACATAATTTGATGCTATGATTACATTTGTCTGTGTATGATATGCTAAATATTATTGTATAAAGCCTGTTCAAATACAAAACAAATATGCAGAAAAAACTAATAAAACTAACAGTAGCAAGGGGAGTAGAGTTAGCAGCTGCGCGCCATTACTAGTAGCATGCCCTAGATTAAAGCACTGTAGGTATTAGCAGTAGCGCGCTGTGCTAAAGCTCGCTACTGCTAGCCATGTATAACAGTAGCATGGGTCAGCACACACTATTGATATATGTTAGTTGTAGCACCGTATCAGTAGTGCTACTGATACACCTAATACGCGTGCTACTGATACACCTAATACACACGCTACTGCTAGGCTTTTCCCTTGTAGTGCTTGTCCACACAAATGATGGCAGCTTACTCATCTGACGGGGTGGTGAGGACTCCCAGTGGCCCAGGCATCTGCAGGATATTGGAGGCATAGTGGGATGCCGCCATCAATTTAGCCAAGGCCGGGCGTCCAAGGATCCCATTATACGGCAGGGGGAGGTCAACTAAGTCAAACACAATCTTCTCAGTCCGGTAGTTATGCTATCCCCCAATGTTACCGGCAACATAATATTCCCTTTAGGATGACTCCTGCTGGGGTTGAGTCCTTGAAACGTGCCTGTAACCTCTAACTCTTCTTCTGCTACCTGAAGCCTGTTGATAACTTCCATGGAAATCAGATTCAGTCCGGCCCCATCGTCTACCAACATCTTTGTGACCTTGAGGTTGCAGATTGTTGGAGAAACCAACAAAGGCAGGCATCCTACCACAATGGTGTAGCTAGGATGGTCCGCTTCGTCGAAGATGATGGGTGTACGAGACCATTTGAGCAGCTTCCGAGCCTCCGGCGCTGGTTCCACGACATTGACTTCCCAAGCCCATCACTTGAGTTGGCGATGGGAGGTGTGCAAGATGCACCTCCGTCAATGCACATGGTGCCCGTGGACTTCTGAAACTCCTGCTCACTGGTTTCCTCTTCATCCCCCTTGTCACTCTCATCACCACAGACTTCTTTCTCCTGGCCCCGGCGGGATTTCCTTTGTTCCGAAAGGGCTTGCCGGGGCGATTTGCTCCATCGCCTTGGCCCTTACCGCCAGTGACATTCTGACCCTTTTCCTTATCTCGCTTCTCATATTCTGCTCTCTGTCTCTTGACCAACTGCTCGAGCTGATAGCACTTCTGAAGGTCGTGGCCCTTGGTTTGGTGGATCTTGCTGTACGACCCATCGCCCTTCCCGGCTTTCTCGGTAGTTGCAGCTTCCCGATAATCGGCGCACGCGGCAACCTCCTTGCCAGGGGCCTTAGTCTTGGCGATTTTGCTGGTACTAGGGGTGCCTAACCCTTCAACAGTCAATACTACTTTATCCCCTTGCTTCTTACTACACTTCTTAGGCTTCTTCTGACTGGTGGATTCATCATCATCCTCTGAATCAACATCATTGCAATCTTCTTCTCCAGGAAACTTCCTCCCTTCCTCCATCCGGGCACACTTATCCGCTAGGGTGTACAACTCCTTCACAGTCTTAGGCAACCACACGTTCATCTTGGCATGAATTCGGTGGTTGCGCACATTGGACTGGAAGGCAGCTATCACTGCTGCCGGATGGATATTTGGAATATTTGTATGAACTTTACTGAACCTTTGCAAATACTTATGGAGGGTTTCTCCTTCCTTCTGCTGGAGAAGCTGCAGATCACCGGGGCGGCCTGACTCGTGGTGGCCACCGATGAAAGCGCCGATGAACTCGTGGCACAGATCTGCCCATGACGAAATGGAGTTCTCCCGTAGGTGCATCAGCCAAGACCTCACGTTGGATTTAAGTTCCAACGTGAAGTAGTTGGCAAACACCTTCTCATCTCTTCCCCTGGCAGCCTGAACAACGATGGTGTAGATGCTCAGGAACTCTACCCGGTTCAGTCTTCCGTTGTACTTCTCAGGTATCTCTGGCTTGAACGTGCGAACGGACGACCAATAGACTTGCTGCAACTCATGGGTGAAGGCGGGGCAGCCAACCTTGAAGGGTAGGAGCCCGTCAGCACCAAGAGTGGGCTCGTCAACGTCGCGGCCGCCGCGCCCGTTGGCTCGGAGGAGGTTGCCGCACCATTGCTCGTCGATGCACACATCTCCTCTCCTCCCATCTTCCGGGATTCGCCGCTGGCCTGGACATGCCTGAGGATCAGAAGAGGCCATCAAGGCATCATCCGGGTCTGGATTTAGTCGCACCCGCACCGACCGCAGTGGCGGGGATTGCACCATGGGGATGGCCTCCCCCGCGCGGGCAGCGGCATGGGCTGTTGCCATGGCTTTGGGAGATCACGGCGGGGCAGCTCGTCGTGAGCCTTCGGCTTCGGCGAAACCGAGCAGACTTTGATGGTGGCACGCCACTCGTCCATCCGCTCGGCCGCTAGTGGAAACCTCAGCAGCAGCTAAGTGTGTGCCATGGCCTCCGAGGCTATGATTGGCATAGATGATGACAATGTCGATCGCGCCGTCGCTCAGCTCCTGGCGGAGGCAGCGGCAGCTGCACTGCACCCCCGCTGCTGTGGTGCAACTAACTGGGCAGCAGGGTGGCGAGGCGGAGGTGCTTGAGGGCCATCAGCCCCGTTGGGTGCACCAGTTCGGAAGGCCCGCCCTGGGGAGAGCGCACACACAACAGTCGTGCCTGGGGCGAGGACGACTGAAGGGCGGTGGCTTGCCTCGGACCAAGCAGCATCACTATGGCTGCGCCCGTCAACGACCGGAGCGCGGCCGTTCGGGTGTTGCTGATGTCGCTCTCCTCCTGCATCTTCTGCTCCCGCGTCAGCCGCGAGGGGGATCGTGGCGGTGCCGCCTGCTCCGACCACACTCCCCACAACGTTCGCTCCCTCGTGCATCTCCGCTCCCCCTGCAGCGTTGGAGATCGCGGGTAGCGGAGCCTTCGAGGTGGACGGATGAGCTGAAGGAGCTGATTTCTTCTAGGGCGCCATTGTCGATGGTGCCATTGACGATGTAGATGGCGATGAAAAGATGACGCGATGCTTACGTCTTCAGGTTTGCGGAAGTGACCCCCCTACCTAGCGCGCCAAAGATGTCGCGGGAAACCACGACCACCTATGGGACCAGGATGCCCCTTGCTGGTTCGGCAGGGGGGAGTCGCGTTGCACAAAGAGCAGACCAACGCAAGGCAACACGACACGGATCACACGGGCAGATTTACCCAGGTTCGGGCCACCGCGAGGCGTAAAACCCTACTCCTGCTTTAGTTGATTGATTGGGAAAAGGTGGTGGTGGTGCGTAGTACACTTGCCTGGAAGGGTTGCTTCGGGGCAGTGGTGACTATGCGCGTACACGGGTGTGAGTGATCTAAACTTCTAACCCCTTGAATCATTGCCATGGGCCTCCTTTTAGAGATCAAGGGGTTACCACAGTGGAAAATAAGTCATTAGACACTGATATGATAGCAAACAATGCTATCATACCTAACTTTGCAGGCTGACATTGTGCATTTAATGCGCTACTTAGTGTCATGTCATTGGTTGCCCAGCAAGGCTTGCCGGGCTAATATGCCAGCTCCACATCTGCTCGCTTGACACGTTTATGGACGGGTGTCGTTTGTGGGTTCACTTGGCAGGAAGTGGCCGCCATGTGGCGAATGGCTGCCACTTGATCATCCTGCATTTTGACACCGCACTGACCCATGACGTGGGTTGTGGTGGAGCAGTCGATGGGGTGATCTACTCTTCGGGAGTCCCGGTAGGCCCTGCCGGGATGTCTTGGTCCTCTTCTTCTGGGGGTGGCCTCGCACCTTGCCGGGCTCGCCTGCTTGGCAAGGGAGGCCTCTTCCTTGGTAGTATTTGGCTCCTCTGTATTAGTCTTGGTTCCTTCTGATTTGTTAATTGGTCCTTTGAGTCTCTTGGTCTCTTGTTTTGGTGCTTCATTCTTGTTCTTGTGCCTATGCACAGTCAGGTCAATAGGCCCTGGGTCTGTTGCACCGACAAGATCTAACTGGATAGTAAAGATAAACTTTTAATTACCCCAACGATCAACTTGATGAGCTGGATGACAAAAGAAGGAAATCATTAGTTCAGATCTTCTGTGCGGTAACTTGGTGACAAAAGACAGCCATGTGTTCGCACACGAACACGTCCCGTGTACCCTTGACGCCGGAGGTGGTGCATCATAGCTCACGTCGAAGGAGTCTCATCGGAAGCACGATTCGCAAGATGACCAACGAGAACTTTTGAAGACCTGAAACCCCACACGCCCGGGAGGGACCCCGTCAGGGAGTGCATGGACTATGGTCTTCCCTAGGTCGGTCCAACTGCCTCTAGAGCCTTGGGATTTGTAGCTCTCCAACATGAAGAACGAGGAAGCAAGAATGGGGGAGAGACAAAAATAGATGAAAAAGTAGTAGATGTGTTTTTTGGGATTGTGTGTTGTTCAATCGACCATCGCCTCTCATCTATTTATGAGGTACCTGGACTTTCCGTAGACGAGAAGGACTAAAAATTCCATCCAAAAACATAAAAAACCCTAACCTAAGTCACACAAATCTTTGGCAATTTTCCGGATCAACTCGGACCTACCTAGTGGTTTGCTTCGGTCCCACCGAGTGAACATGTCCAACCTTCTATAATCTTCTGTATCTCACTTAGAATTTCCGAGTGGTTTCACTCGGAATTACCGAGTCAACTCGGTCTCACCGAGTCAAATCAACTCAGTCGGTCCAAAATGACTTTGCAGCTTCTGTTTTTGACCTTGTTTTGGCTCCATAAGTTGCATACAACC
Source organism: Triticum dicoccoides (assembly GCF_002162155.2). Taxonomy (NCBI): domain Eukaryota; kingdom Viridiplantae; phylum Streptophyta; class Magnoliopsida; order Poales; family Poaceae; genus Triticum; species Triticum dicoccoides. Next base: position 360,081,326 of record NC_041391.1, on the reverse strand, counting down.
TCAGATTAAGACATTTGTTATACCAAAATCAACTGTTTCCATGAGACACACAACTTTCATGTTGAAACGTTTTCCATCGAAGGCGACACTAATTGATTTTATACCCATTTTATAATATGATGTCAACACGAGCATCTCTGAAATTGTCATAACTTTTGCATCTGAGCTCCATCTTGGACCATATTCGTATCCATCTTGATCTTCTTGAAGAAAGCCATCCGGGGGTGACTTCCAATCATAAGTTTGAATTAATCTTGATATAGACTAAGCTAATTTTATGACCGTTCCACTTTTGAACGTCAACACATGCCCCCCTATTTTTTCGACAAAGCTCGCGTGCCAAAAAATAACTTATACCAAGTTTGTCTAAGAATGATGTCCACACTCCATTGGACATTTATATGTTCTTAGGACGATAAGTATATATCATCCATGTCTTTGCTTAGGGCGATAGTTATATATCGTCCATTGCCTTTCTAGGCTTCTTGCCACTCACTTGGGTGGCACTTCTGTAAATATTTGCCATTGAGAGTTCGAGGTAACAATGTTCCTTGTATGGAGTCTGTTGGCGTTCTGGAAACCAGGGTACCTAGACCTGCCTGCCTGTGGCCCACGACGTGGCTTCATTGAAGGCCTGGTACGGCCCAGGTTCAACTACGACAAGACAAGAGCCTCGCAAGGGGCCAAGCCTCGCGAGGCGGGCAACATCAAGACCTCCCGAGGGAGCGTCCTCCTCAGGCGGCCTCCCGAGTGTAGGACCCAGCCTCACGAGGTCGAAATGACATCAACCATCATGACCAAGGCCAGGCGCACGCCAGCGGGCGCAGAGTAGCATGTTTCCTCTATTCTGCTAAGGAGGCAAGTGCAGGTGTGGAGTCCCAAGGAATTAGCCAAAGGTTTCCATTTGCATGCAACAAGATCAAGACCGCCAGAACGGCAGAAAGGATGTCTTCGCCGAGCCCACTAAGACGTCACGCTTAGAGGCTTTGTAGGCGAATACCACCTTTTGTCAGGATTAGATGTACTTCTTGTCCCCTTGCAAATTTGGCCATTGCGGGTTCCCTTCCCGCCTAACTTTTGGAGGAAGAGGACCAAGGCCACTATAAATATTGCCTAGCCACCACCATAGAAGGGATCGGACCCCCAGAGACAGAATCCCCAGAATTCATCACAAGAACACGCCTCCTGAGGTTGTTCTTCCACTTGTGCTAGTTCATCCTCATCCCCTCGCGAGGCTAATCCACCCCTAAGCAGGAGTAGGGTACTACACCGCAAGGTGGCCTGAATCTAGGCAAATTGTCGTGTCTTTCTCTGTCATGTTCATCGAGCTAGGTCATGAGAGCAGTGGATCAATCGACTTGAGAGGTTGAGTTCTTCGCACAGGCACTTGAGTTTGAACCTTTCTTGGGTCTACGGAGCCCGGAATCCGACATTTGGCGTGCTAGGTAGGGGGCGTGTCGAGGCCTCTCTTCCGCCAATCGTTTCACCCCTGCTCCGCTGTTCTCATGGTGGACGCTCGTCGAGTTCGTGCCGAGCGCCGGGCAGCCCTTGCCGCGCGCGTCGCGCAGACAGCGCCCGCGGGCAACATTGCCCCTCACCGCTCCCCTTTGCCCATGGCCAACGCTGCCACTGGCCCTGTAGCAAACGAGCAGGCCGTTGCCGCCCTTTGTGCGACGCGATAGCCGCACCGCCACTCCGTCGCTGACCCCGTCCGCTGGCTCGTCTTCCCACGCCCGTCGCGGGCCGGCGATCGCGTAGTCGGCACTGCTTATGGCGCGTGAGCTTCTGTGCTACCATCCGGCCGACAACCTCTATGAGGATTGGATGGACCGCATTGTCGAGCTCGTCAGCGCTGCTGGAGAGGCTCCTGCGCTGTCCCGTTCGCTGGCTCCCCCGCAGCCCCATGCGAGCGACGTAGCTCATGGCGGGCCTCCTCCTCCTCTCCAGCAAGATGTCGTCCCCGAGTCAAGGCGTGAGGCCCCCAGCGCGACTAGCCACATAGGGCTCCCATGCGTGATGAAGAAAGCTAACAGGTCGTGCAGCAGCCTCAGGGAGAGGCGCGTGCGCTCCCAGCTCCCCCTGCACCTCGGCGTCAAGACCGCGTGCAGCCCGAGGTGGTTGCGCGCGGGTGTCAAGACATGGCACCCCCTCCGAGGCGACCCAGTGGCCACAACAGGATGTGTGGCGTTCACTCCAGAGCTTCGCCGCGTCGTCTAGCCCAACAAGTTCAAGCTGAATCTGCCTCCGCACTACAACTCCACCCCTGACTTGGCTGAGTTCCTTCAGCTCTACGATCTGAGCATCGAGGTGGCAAGTGGTGATGAGAAGGTCATGGCAAACTGGTTCCCCATGGCTCTCAAGGATGGAGCGCGCTCGTGGCTCCTGAACCTCCTGGTGGGGTCAATCTCCTCCTGGGACGAGCTGCGCGAGCGCTTAATCGCCAACTTCCAAGGCACCCGAGACCGCGCTCCTGCAGCTGGCGACCTGTGGCGCATCAAGCAACAACGAGGAGAGACCTTGCATAAGTACATCTAGCACTTCACCAACGTTCGCCTCAAGATCCCCAAGGTGTCGGACGAGGCCATCATCTCACTGTTCACCGATGGCGTCCGGGATGTCAAGATGAAGGAGGAGCTCGCCATACATGAGGACCTGTGTTCAGCCATGGAGATGTTCAACAAGGCGACCAGGTGCGCGGGGGCAGAAGAAGGTCGCCTCTCGCTCCCTGAAGTCGACCCTGAAGACAAGAAGGCCAAGGCGAAGGACGTGAAGCACAAGGGCCCGGCGGTGCTTGTGGCCGAGCCTGACATGAAGCGCGACTGTGATCACCCTAAGTCCTCCAAAGGCAACCGCCCGTTCTACGTCTTCCACAACGTGCACAGCCACAACACCAACGACTGCCAAGATCTCAGGGCTATCCGTGACGGGCGCCTTGGCCGACGCCCTCAGGTCAACGACTGTGGCTATGGCCGTGGAGGAGGTCATGGAGGAGGCCGCTCGGACGGCCGTGGCCCCCGTCAGGGTTGGCGCGGTCAACCTCGTGAAGACCACTGGCAGGACCAGCCTCGCGACGGCCCGTACAGGGATCAGCCTTGTGAGGACCGTCCTCAGGGCAATGCTGGCCTCCCTCCACTGCTGCCGCCACCAAGAAGGAATGACGACCACCTCCAGGACGATGGGGCTGGGGGCTACCAAGAGCCTCATGCCATCGCCTGCATCCTGGGAGGTGCTCAGGCCCCAGCCTCCCATCACATCTTCAAACAGTTCACTCGTGAGGTGAACGCGACCCTCCCCAAACTCGAGGCGTCACGTCCGCTCAGGTGGTCCAAGTACACCATCACTTCCGACTCGTCAGACCGGCTCACGTGCGCGGCTACTTCAGGCGCGCTCCCCATGCTCTGCTCACCTACCATCAGCAACGTTCTCGTCACCAAGACACTCGTCGACGGTGGTGCTGGGCTTAATGTTCTCTCCGTCGAGACATTCGACAGGCTCCAGGTGTCATATGACCAGCTTCAGCCCACCAAGCCATTCTCAGGAGTGATCGACGGCTCCACGCACCCCATTGAGTAGATTCGCCTCCTCGTCACCTTCAGCAAGCGCGACAACTACTGCACCGAGCTCATCGAATTTGACGTCGCTCACATTCTCCTGCCCTACAATGCTATCCTCGGGTACCCAGCCCTTGCCAAGTTCATGGCGGCAATGCACCATGGCTACAACGTCCTCAAGATGCCAGGAAGCGGCAGCATCATCATGGCGGCCTGCGATGAGAAAGACACGGTGTGCTCCCTCAAGCACGCCTACCAAGCCGAAGGGGTCGAGGAATCGAATGGCGAGGGCGTCACCCTTCCCCCTGAGGTTGCCCCCAAGAAGATGAAGAAGCTCCTCCTCAGGGGCACTCAGGAGGCCGGCGTGCATGATGATCATGACTCAGGCCCCTCGCCATCTGCTGGGGCGCCTTTCCCTCTCGCATAGGAAGGTTTGCCTGCCCCCCCCTCAGGTTGGGCTCAGGGGCTCTTCTCTAGAAGGCCTCTGACCTGGCCAACATCACGAGGGAGGCATTCGGGCACCATGTGGAGGTGTGTTTCAACGCGCGCTTCCAGGAGCAAGGCATGGGGCGCGAGGCACCAAGTGCATAGGAGTTCATCACCAGTGCAATCAAAGATGTTCAGGAGGCGAGGGCCATGCGAGGCGAGCAACGACCCACGCCACTCAATGCAGCTGCTGCTCAGGACGCGAGCGGCGAGCTGCGTGTCTGCGTCAACATCCTGAGCCTCAACAGAGTTGCTTCTCAGGAGCTCTTCTGGCCATCCAGTGTCAGTCGGTGTGGAGGCCACCCCCACAGCTACATCTGCATGCCATTCAGCCTGCCGGGTGCGGCAGCCTCGCTCCAGCAATGCATGCGTGGTGTCCTGGCGTCGTGAAGCCAGGCGCCAAGCAGTCCTGACGGAGGAAGAGCCGGAGCCTCCGGAGCCCCCCGAGGCTCAGGAGCCTGCTGGCTCGTGAGGAGCAACTTCTGCGACACGCACCTTCAGATACTTCAACACTTCTACCCGAATAGTGCCAGGTGACTTTTTAGTTCGTTCAGTTGAGGGCGCCCCTCGGGCTGCATTATCCTCAAGCTATCTGGGTCCACCCTGGAGCGTGTATCATTTTGCGCATCTATCAGAACTGATTTCCCAATTTTATGAGCTGCCATATATTATCACCTGCTTGTCCGGTGCTTCGCCATCATGAATGTCATGCGCCCTTTCAAACCCGCCCGCGACCGCCTCATGACGACGGACTGGCACGGTGTCTGTATTGGGGTTCGTCCCTGCAGCGTCGCTAAACCCAAGTGGCCGAGCTCTGTCTCGTGGGCCAACCCCGCGTAAGTCACCTCCCGTGGCCCTTGGTGCCTTGTTCGGGCATGAGCTAATCGTGAGTGGATAAGTTAGGGCGCGTGACACGGTGCCTCGCCACCGCGGGAGCCGCACGCCGCTTGTCTTTCTTTGGGATCGATGCATCAGAAGTCTGGGCACGACGTCTGTGCTCGGGTCCGTCCCTGCAATGTCGACAAATCTAGCGGCTGAGCTCTATCTGGCGGGCCGGCCCCGTTCACGTCATCTCCTGGGGTCACTCGTGTTTGGCCTTCTCATGCAATATCCTCCGGAGATTCACTTGGCGCAGGTGACCTAACCATCTCACAGGATTCCAGCAAGCACCCTTACCAAAAATGCAGGCGTAACCCACCTTGAGGTAGGGCCTCATGAGACCCGCGCTGGCTCATGAGTACCCATATACACCTCCTTTAGTCCTGTCGTGCAAGCCACATGCTAGGACGTGGTTGTACACGCCCCGGGGCCTCCCCTCAGAGGGAGCCTCCTCCCACGTACTAGTGGAAGCCCCATGCTCCGCACTGGCAGATGACATGGTCGAGGAGCGGCTATGCCCATGCAAGAGTGGAAGCGTCATGCTCCACGCTGATGATAAACAACTGAGGGCACCCTAGCAGCTGCACTAACCTCAGAGAGCCCTAGGGCTCGACCTCTAGCCCCACCACACCAACTTTCTCCTGGGAGAGCCGCGCGAGGGGGCTGGGCACGGGGGCTGCGTCCAGGTCATGCCTGGCGCACGCCACCCTACCAGGTCTTCGGCACCTGGTCATCGTGCGACCCTCCCAGGAAAAAGCTGACGAGGATAGGTATGAGGGTTCCGGATTAACCCAGAAGTTGCTTGCGCTTCCTTCATGAGGCCGTTCATACATCAAGGGGGACCCCTGAGCATCATGACTCAGGGGACTCACTGGTCACGTAGCCCCCCCTTGGTCTCGTCCTAGTGATCCGGACGGACCAACGGTGGCTGAGGTATGCGCGGGGCCGGGCCCTACCGACACAGAACACTAAAGGCAATCGGAAGGAAATCGAGCATGGAAAGGAAAAGAGCGGATTGTAGCAGGTTATTACAAACCATATGTTCATGAATTCAAAGCAGGAGTTCTTACGCCTCCACGGGGCACATTAAATGTTGCAGGATAAAAGATGGGTGCCGCCTTCAGCCTTGCTTGTTGCCACCAGGCGCCTTGGGGAGCGTGTCCTCAACGGTGCCGCTATTGCCTTTGCCGCTGGCTGCAGCCGCCAAGGCCTCAGGGTCGATGCAGTGAAACTTCACCACCAAGGGCTCCACCTGCTCCTTCCCGGCTTCAGCAGCAGCGACTCGGGACTCGGGCGCCACCGGCTCTAGCAGTGTGCCAAGGTCCAGGCTGGGGTACAAGAGATGAAGATGGCTGTAGACGCGCGTCGCGACCGCAGTGAAGAGCGCGTGACACTCCCCCTCTACCATGGAGCCCAGCACAGCGGAGATGTTCCCTAGCTCCCTGACAAGCTTGGTGAGAAGACCAGGAAGGCCATCATCCGGTGTCGCCAGCGGCTTGTCGTACCCTTCCCCGTAAAGGGAGTGGAGTGCCTTGCGGCACTTCAGCTCGAAGGAAGTGAAGGCGTCACGCCCGACCTTCTCAGCCACGGCAAGCGTCTTCTCCCTGGCCTCCAGCTTGGCCTTATCCTCCGAGACATGCTTCGCGTGGGAAGACTAGGCCGTGTCTACCTCCTCTTTCAGTCTCTCCAAACGGCTCCGCTCCGTGCCCTGCTCTTGACCCGCCTGCTCCAGCTCAGCCTCATAGTCGGCAAGCACGGACTCCCGGGCCGTGAGCTCCTCCTCTTGTGTCTGGAGCCTGCGCGCCTGCTCCTCGTGAAGCTTCTCCAACTTGACCTCCACCTCACGGCAACGGCTTTTGGCGGATGCAGCGTAGGCCAGCGCAGCGTCGCGAGCCACTACGATTGTCGCGGCTTGCTCATTGGCGCCCGCGGCGGCGGATTCGGCCTGGCTCCAAGCCATCCTAACGGACGAGTTAGCTCGAAGCCACCCTGAGATCAGCTCCAGGCGCCCCGTCGCCGCATGCTCGTCAGCACCCTGAAGATCATCCCAGAGTCGGTCCAGCGCGGCGTAGGCTTCCTCTAGAGCACCTGTCCTTGCGGAGGAGCCCTGGTCCACCGGATCGAGGGCCCGGGAAGGAGGTGGCGCTGGCACCTGGACTGGCGCTACCGCGACGTCAGTTGGGGCAGGGGGCTTCACGCCTCCTGCGGGCGCGTCAGGAGCTCGCGCCTTCGAAGTCTGCTACGCCTTGGGAGCGGTGTCCTCTTTATTCTTCTTCGCCTGAGGGGCCAGCCTAGTTGTCAGGAGAGGGACTTCATGAGCATGGTATCACGACAGAAGGTAAGAACAAAGTAAGGAGCTTACTCGTCTTCAGCGATATACGCCCTTTTCTTGCCCAGGATGATGCTGCCCCCAATCTTCTGCAGCAAGGGCCTCGCCGCAACCGGAGGCTCGGTCGGACGCACGACGGGAGATTCTGAAGCGGCGGCAGTAGGCGACAAGGCGAAGCCGCAGCCCTGAGGCGGCGTCGGCGTCGTTCCTCCCTTCAGGCCCCCGCGGATCAACCTTCACAGCGGGGTCCCCTCAGACCTCGTGATGACCCTAGCGGGACACGGGGATTCCCCGACCAAGCCTTCCTTGGTGTCGTTGTCGTCAGGAAGACCCTAGAGGAGCTCGCTCTGCCGCGAAGGAGAATCTCCCCCATCCCTTTCTCGGTCGCCTCCGAGTCTTCCTCCTCCTCCTCGCCCTCGACGGAGTCCTCGCCGGAGAACAATGCCACCAGGGAGTTGGGAGGCCCGGACAGCACGAGCCCCCGCTCGTTGAAGTCTGGCATGGAGGCGGCTAGTGCCGCCCCGTCTACACGGTGGTACAACAAAAGGTAGGCCACTGGGAGGCAGCCTAGATCCTTCCCAAGCAAGACCCGCATAGCCTTGTCCAGCTCCTCATCCATCAGGTTCCCGGGGCGCAGCTGGAGGTCATCTTCTGCGCCTTTGAGGTCCCACATGGAGCGCGAGTGAGCTTGGAGGGGAGCCAGGTGCTGCACCAGGTACTCGCGGATGATCATGGCCCCCATCAGTACCCCAGAGCCCATGTTCGCCTTCATCTTCTTCAAGACCGGCGCCGCCCGGGGGTCGGTGAGCTTCTAGTAGGACCAACGAGGCATATTCTCTGGCCGCCCAGTCGGCAGCTCCAGCGAGCATGATGGCTCCGGGCGTCCAGGTAGATCCACCAGCGCTGGAAGTCATCCGCCTTCTTCTCGGTCTTCATGAGCTCGTTATTATCATGGAGCACGACGAAGGAGACACATCCGAAGCGCTCGCTTGAGTCGTGCGTCTGGAGGGAGAAGAAATGGCGGAACAATGTGACGAAGGGCATCACCCCCACGAAGGCCTCGCAGTAGAAAGAAAAGACCGACATGAAGAGGACAGAGTTGGGTTGAAGATGAACCTGGAGAAAGGTGGGACGAGCCCCGTGAAGAGGCTGTGGAGGAAGAAAGGGAAGAGCGCGCCCACCAAGGCTCCCTGCTCGACGGAGCCGACTCGAAGCTTGGTCGCCCCCCTCTGGTTCTCCCGGCCACCGTCAGCGGGAGCACATCAGCGAGGTCCTCGACTTCGGTGATGGTTGATGGGCTGAGGGCTGCTTCAACAGCGGGAGCGGCGGCCGCGGCCGCGCCGGAAGCGCTTCATCTTCTGCCCCATCGGTAAGGAGCTTGGGAGTGAGGGATTTGGTGGATCTAGAGGCGCCCTCGGCAGGAAATGGATGCGATCTGGAGCAAGACAAAAAGAAGGCAATGAAGGCTCGGCTGCGGGAGTTGGCCTTTTTGTCAGGCCACTCCAGTTGCTGATGCAGCATGGGGAAGCGGAGACAGCCACGCCCCAACAAGCGCCACGCGTCAGTTCGCCCCGCAGGCGATTGGGGCCCGCGGCGTTCTGCGCTTGCCCTTTGGCTTTACCCCAAAGCGAAGTGCAAGCGTGCCTTGGGCTCAGGGGCTTCTGTCGGCCTGGGAACCAGGGTACCCAGACCTGCCTGCCTGCGGCCTATGATGTGGCTTCATCGACGACCTGGTATGGCCCAACTTCGACTACGGCAAGACAAGACCCTCGCAAGGGGCCAAGCCTCGTGAGGTGGGCGACATCAAGACCTCCCTAGGGAGCAACCTCCTCAGGCGGCCTCCTGAGCAAAGTGGGGATTTCTATGCAGGACCCAGCCTCACGAGGTCGAAATGACATCAACCATGACGACCAAGGCCAGGCGCGCGCCTGTCAGGACCCTGATCCTAAGTCACATCGATCTAGCATGTAACACATCATATCACTTTGCGGCCTCACATACAGTATCCCCACGGGTGCCACCTTACCTAGCGCGGGACTGCTTGCGCCTTTTTGGCTCATGTATATGATAGAGTCAGTAGCATCCATATGATAGAGAACCCGGGCCGACATGACTAGTCGTAAATCCAAGGTGGTACTAACTTACAGGGACAAGCATACATGACCCAGCAACGAACGTGTTGATCATCAACGTATGAACCCAAGTCATAACAAGCTACAAGGACTTGAAGGAACAACGTGTGACATTTCCCCGAGGGGACAGACACATGAACGAAGGACACATGCCGGCCAGTCTAAGTGTTCCGGAGTAGTAGCAAGCTACCATGGCTCAGTGGAAGCACTAGGAGACATTTCCCCATAAGAGAGGCTACTAAGAATAAACAACTAGGCTGTCAGATCCCACACATACCAAGCATTTCAAAATTATACACACAATATGCTCGATATGTGCAAATACAACATGGCATCACAACCAAACTCCACGACTCAAAGTATTTATTCAGAAGGCTCCGAAGAGTCATATATTACAATCATGGGTCACATGACCCAACATACAGAGCATACAGGCAACGAAAGCATAACATGTCTGAGTATAAACAACTACAAATGAAAAAGGCTGAGAAGCCTGACTATCTACAAGACCCTCCAAAGGGTACAAGATTGTAGCTGAAGTAGCAAGCTAAACATCGAAGTCCATGCGGAACTACTAGTGAGACTGAAGTCTCTCTGCAAAAACATAAATTAAGCAAACATTAGTACAAACGTACCCAGCAAGACTTACATCAGAACTAGCTACATATGCATCAAAATCAACAAAGGGGTGGTGGAGTTTAACTGTAGCAAGCCAGCTTTGACTCAGTGACTATCCTGTACTACGACTGCTGGTAACTCTTTTGAGGTGGCGCACACGAGTCCACATATTCACCATATCAATACACCACTATGGATCCGCTCCCGTCTCCCTACGAGAAGGCCATCCATAGCACTCACACTTATCTTGCGCATTTTAGAGTATCCACTTTCACTTGTCTATGAACTGCACAAGCAACCCAGTAGTCCTTTACCGCGGACGCGGCTATTCAGATAGATCATGTTAACCCTACAGGGGTGTACTTCTTCACACATGCTCTCGCCACTTACCTACATGTACACGTCGTGTATCTCGGCAACCTTCAAGCGGAAGCCTGGCGAGGGTGTCAACCACGACCTGACTAACCACACAAGTCCCTAGTCTAGGTTTATCGCCTATTCAGGTTCCATCCACAGGGAGTCGGACCGAGGATTCCACTACGACCCCAAATGATGTGTGCAGGGTTCCCGAGGCACCAAATGGGCATCGCGGTACACCGTGCCACGTGCCTACGGCATCACAACCCACCCCTAGGGTCAACACTGCACACAACCTCCAGCATACTACAAAAACCAGAACTACTTGCAACTCCTGGACAGAGGACAAGGGCAGTTAATGAGTCGAGAGGGTCCATTGGTTTTCGGGCCCAACGCATGGTAGTAGCCGTTCTTGGATCAGAAACATAGAACTTAGTTCCTGAGGACGGTTTCAATGAGACAACCGACCATGTACTCCTACAAGGCCTGTCACCACTACCTTTACCAAATCGCTTTCACACACTTAGCTCTTAATAGTAGAACATGTTATTCATTCGTGATGAACCAGACCTGACACAACTCTAAGCAAAAGCAGGCTTGTCTAGCAAACATGAATGAGTAGGAACGTCATGTCTCAAACAACTCCTACTCATACTAGTCGGTTTCAATTATTTACTGTGGCAAAAACAGGTCATGCAGAGGAAAGGGGTTCAACTACCGCAACATGTAATAGTTGAATCGATGTTGTCCTAATGCAGTAAAAGAGAGCAGAAGTGAGAGAGTGGGATTGTATTGGAATGAACAAGGGGTTTTTACTTGCCTGGCACTTCTGAAGATGATATAGCTCTTCATCAGTGTCATCGAACTAATCGTCGGAACATATGTCTACCGAGGGGGAACAACCACCAGCAAACAAGAGGGAACACAATCAATGCAATGCAACAATATGATGCATGATCATGACATGTCAATATGATGTTATTTGAGCTAATGCAAGTAGCAATTAGATTAAATGAAGTTGGTTTGAACCAAATATTCAAATTCAACTCCATATGTGATCAGTCAAATGTCATTTATATGATTTGTCCAATTCAGTAGTGATAAGTTGTTCCAACATGCATGAAAATGATAGAAACATATTCTTTCGATTTTTCTGATCATTTTTCATATATAAATTATTTCATTTGGAGTTACGATTGAATTTCTGTAAATTTTAGAAGTTTTAAACATTTTCTGAAATTTCTAAACTTTTTCTGATTTATTTAAATTCCAGAAAGGCTTTACCGTGTCAGCACTAGGTCATGCTGTCATCAGCTGGTCAACAGGGCCGGTCCAGGACAAACCTGACCAGTGGGGCCCACTGGTCAGTGACCCAGTGTTGTTTAGTGTCACTGACAGGTGGGTTCGGTCGACCGCCAAGTCAGCACAGTCAACTCTGACATGTGGGTCCTGCTGGGTTATAAACTAATCTTAGCCAGAAAGTTAGCTGGCTGAGTTAAACATGTGGGTCCCACTGTCATCCACACGGGGAATACTAAGCGGGTGATTGACGCATAATTAATGTGACCACGTCAGATCGGCCTGGGTAAACCATCGGCGTTAAGCCAACGCGGCGGAGTTGCCTGTCCAGCCAACTACAGCGACGGAAGCTCGCGTGGCTGGTCTAGTTGGAATGGCCGTGACGTGGTGCATCCAACGATGGATGAGGCTGCAAATGGGGTGGCTAGTAGCGGCATCTATGGCGAGAAAGGCGTCGGCCGGAGCTCGGCCTTGAGTGGCTACGGTGTCCTGGCGCGATAGTGACCAAGTAGCACGGTGCGTTCACTTCCTGGGGATGCGGCGAGCATGCAGGTGCTACTGGTGCGAGTGGAAGAGCTCAGGAGCGCGAGGCTCGCCAATAATGACGGTGGCCTGAGCTCAGTGCTCACGGGAGCAAATGGGCACAGGGACAGGGGTAAAACAAATAGGAGCTCACATTGAGTCGGCATAGAAGCTCGGAGGGCTCTGGGGCACACGGCCGGCGATGAATTTGACGACCGCGATCCACGGGACTGAGGAGGAATAAGATGATGTTGCAGACGACTATGGCCTTATCCGGTCATGTGCATCAGCGTAGAGACGAAGAGGAATCCGGCGGATCGTCTGGGCATGGTGGCGAGGCGTACAGTGGTCGGTGGCCGCGGTAACGGTGAGCGGCGGCGACTGGCATGTTCGCTGGTGTTGCGGGGAGGGAGCTAGAAGAGAGGCAGAGAGCTCCAGAGTGAGGGGAGAGGCAGAGGGGTCGAGGAGGAGTGCGTGGCGTGTTTAGGCGTCACGGGGTGCACGCATGCAGGCAGGGAGCAGGTGGATGCCTCGGCCGCGCGCGGGCGACACGCCTTTGCCTACTGGCAGAGGTGGAAGAAGACCCCGGTGCCCCTCGCGGGCTGGGCCAACAATGCTGGGCCAGGTAAGCTACATTTAAGTTCTTCTGCTATGTTTTAATTCTGTATTGTTTTCTATATATTATTTATTTTCCACTGATTACAAATTCAAAATGAATTAAAACCAGTGCCAAGAATTCTTATCAGTAACTTTATGTTGCACATTGGACATTTTCGAATGAACGTAAATTATCACCGAACATTTAAAAACATATCCGTATATATTGGAATATATTTTCGAATTCAAACAGAATATTGTTTTCAATTCCGAGACAAAATAATTCCGTAAAAATGTTCCAAAATTTTGGTTTGGTATATAACGCTTGCCAAAATTCTCAAAACCATTTTTAGGGAATTTTGGAATCACTGAATGCAATTTAGAGGGTTCTTGCCCTTCTTTTAAAAGATTTTGAGTCTTTCAGATTCCCTCAATTCAAGTTTCTTCAATTTAAACATGATGCATGATGCTCACAAGTGCAACTAATTACATGCAGTATTCTAGGGCTGTGACAGCGTCAGTGGGCGTAGAGCAGCAGGTTTCCTCTTTGGTGCTAAGGAGGCAAGCACAGGTGTGGAGTCCCAAGGAATCAGCCAAAGGTTGCCATTTGCGTGCAACAAGTCCAAGACCGCCAGAACAGCAGGAAGGATATCATCACCGGGCCCACCAAGACGTCATGTTCGGAGGCTTTACAGGCAAGACCACCTTCCGTCAGGATTAGATGTACTTCTTGTCCCCTTTCAAATTTGGCTGTTGCGGGATCCCTTCCCGCCTAAGTTTTGGAGGACGAGGACCAAGGCCACTATAAATATAGCCTAGCCACCACCATAGAAGGGATCGGACTCCCAAAGACCGAATCCCCAGAGATCATCACAAGAACACACCTCCTGAGGTTGTTCTTCCACTTGTACTAGTTCATCCTCAGCCCCTCGCAAGGCTAATCCACCACAAAGCAGGAGTAGGGTATTACACCGCAAGGTGGCTCGAACCTGGTTAAACCGCTGTGTCTTTCTCTATCATGTTCATCGAGCCAGGTCGTGAGAGCAGCGGATCAATTTTCTTGAGAGGTTGAGTTCTTCGCACACGCCCCTAAGTTTGAACCTTTCTTGGGTCTGCGGAGCCCGGAATCCGACAGATTCCACCAAATATGAGTTCCGAGAAGTACTGCTGTAATCTTAAAAGGGCTTCCCAACTTGGCGACCACTTCCCTAATTTTCTGTCTTTGAAACCAACTGGTAGGATTACTTTCAACACGAGATCGCCAACTTGAAAATTCTTCAACTTGACCTTCTTATTGTAAGCTCTTGCCACCCTCAACTTATCTTTTTCTACGGCTTTGAAAGCATTCAAACGTTTATCGGTGACTTCCTCAATATTATCCATCATTAAGTTATAGAAGTCTACCACCGATAAATCATTTTTGTTTGGCTATTCTCAAAGCATTCAAATTTAGTTCCACTAGTAAAACAACTTCTTGACCATATATGAGCTCATATGGAGTTACCTTTGTAGCACCATTCTTTGAGATTCTGTGTGTGCATAAAACTTCAGACAATAGCTCATGCCATCTCCTTGGATTATCCTCAATCATCTTATTGATGAGATTGTTTAATATTTTATTGCTAGACTCAACTTGTCCATTGGCTTGGGCATAATACAGAAAGGAGTTGAGAAACTTTATATTATATGATTCGACAAATTCTCTAACTTGATGTGACATGAAAGAGGAACCTTGATCCATAGTTAATGTTTGAGGAATGCCAAATCTATGAATAATATGCTCACTTATGAATTGAATTACCTTCGTATGCGTCATATTTTTGAGAGGTATTGCTTGAGACCATTTAGTGAAATAATCAGTTGCTACTAAAATGAACTAATGCCCATTTGAAGAAGAATGATGAATCTCTCCAGTAAAGTCTAATCCCCAACCTCTAAAGGGCGCCAACTGAATATCACCAAACTTTTCACAAGCTTCACATCCTTTATAATACCTAAACAAATCATGAATCATTGTCAGCCAATAAAACCCAACACGTCTCTTGGGAGCCGACTGATGAGTGCCACAAATTCCTTAATGGACCTGTTCAATAGCAACTCTCGCTTGGTCCTTGTTCAAGCACTTTAAAAGTACATCATCAACCATTCGGTGATAAAGATTGTTATTTCCCATTGTATATTTGAAAGCCATATGCCGAACGGTCCTGTCCACCATTTTACTAGAATCATGCAAATAATAAATAATGGGTTTACTCCAATCTTGATTTTCTCCTGCATCAAATTTTTCGTTAGTGGCCGAAACAATGGGCTCCGGTTCGGCCTCCCCTACGTTGGCAAGACTAGACATCGGCCTTTGAGAAATATGAAACATGCCATGATCAACATGATAGCGGAATGCTTGTTGTGCCAACTCATTCGCTCTCTAGTTGTCATATTTAGATAAATGAGCAATGCTAAAATAATCTAAAGTAGAAATTATATCTAGACATTTATCAAGATAAACATTAAGTGATTCATAATAACATTGAAAGATTTCGGATATTTGTTGCACTACTAATAACAAATCACCAAAAGCATCAATATGTGTATCACCGATGGCAAGCAACATCTCTAATCTGAAGAACAATGCTTCATATTCGGCTTGATTATTTGTGCAAAAATATTCTAAGCGGAAAGAGGCTTAAAAAACAGCACCATGAGGAGATATGTAAACAATACCAACACCTTGTCCATTGCTACAAACTGAACCGTCAAAATATAATCTCCATGCTACTAACAAGACAAGGTTTATATCAATGTCATGCTTGTCATCCATCCGATGCTCAACAATAAAATTAGCACCGATTTGGCCTTTCATGGATTTCAAAGATTCATAAGCCAAAACATATTCAATTAAAGCATAAGCCCACTTGCCAATTCTACCACTAAGAATTGACCTATGCAACATGTATTTGATGACATAGGTTTGACAAGCTATTATGCAAGTACTAGGCACCAGATAATGTCTTAATTTTCTGCAAGCATAATATAAGCATTGGCATAATTTTTCAATAAATTTATACCTTGTCTCGGCGATTGATACGTCTCCAGCGTATCTATAATTTATGAAGTATTCATGCTATTATTTTATCATTCTTGGATGTTTTACAATCATTTTATAGCAACTTTATATCATTTTTGGGACTAACCTATTGACCAGTGCCCAGTGCCAGTTGTTGTTTTTTGC
The DNA here is from genome assembly GCF_002162155.2 of Triticum dicoccoides. Taxonomy (NCBI): domain Eukaryota; kingdom Viridiplantae; phylum Streptophyta; class Magnoliopsida; order Poales; family Poaceae; genus Triticum; species Triticum dicoccoides. The sequence goes on along the minus strand of NC_041391.1, from coordinate 360,065,330 downwards.
TTGCTTTTTACATCGCAAGAAATCAATATCAAACGGAGTCCAAACACCGCATAACTTTTTGGAGATTTTTTTTACTAGAAGGAACCCAATGGGCCTGAGCTACACCTGGGGGTGCCCCGAGGGGGGCACAACCCACCAGGGCGCGCCAGGGCCCCCTGGCGCGCCCAGGTGGGTTGTGCCCAGCTCGGTGGCCTCCCGTACCCCTTCTTTGCACTATAAATTCTTATTATATTTGGGAATTCATAGTGCAAAGAAGGGATGCGGGGGCCACCGAGGTGGGCACAACCCACCTGGGCGCTCCTGGGGGGGGGCAGGCGTCCTTGGTGGGTTGTGCCCCCCTCGGGGCACCCCCAAGGTGCTTCTTTGGTCCATTGTTGGTCTTCTGGTCCATAAAATATCTTCAAAAATTTATGCAGTGTTTGGACTCCGTTTGATATTGATTTCCTGCGATGTAAAAAACAAGCAAAAAATAACAACTGGCATTGGGCACTAGGTCAATAGGTTGGTCCCCAAAAATGATATAAAGTTGCTATAAAATGATTGTAAAACATCCAAGAATGATAAAATAATAGCATGAATACTTCATAAATTATAGATATGTTGGAGACGTATCAGCATCCCCAAGCTTAATTCCTACTCGCCCTCGAGTAGGTAAATGATAAAAGAAATAATTTATGAACTGTGAATGCTAGCAAAGTGCATAAGTTTGATCAATGATAATTTCAATCACTTTTCCTAGCATCATAACAACAATTCTTTCTCATAATATTTCTCATGTTATAGTTGCAACCAGTTCACTTGTTAAGGTTCAAACAATGAATTCTCTTGAAACTTAACAACCTATTTTCTAAGTCACCAAGCAATTGCAATTCAACTTATTCAACAGAGTCTAAGTAAGAGCTCCACATACTCAACCATCATATAGTCTTCTATGATTGCTAACACTCACCGCATACACATGAGCAAAACGTTTCAACCGGACACACAGAAATATAGGGGCTTATAACTTCGCCTCCCAACGTATTCACCTTTGGGTGATGCCAACAATAATAACTCATGCTACCCATATCCAACTGGATATATGTGCCTAGATCTTTCCTCACCACATGATGCTTGCCAAAGGAGAAAAAGAAAAATAAATAGAGAGAAAAACTTTGACTCTTTGCATAAAAGTAAATACATAATAGTAAAAGACAGGCCCTTCGCAGAGGGAAGCAGAGGTTGCCATGTGCTTATTTGTTTGTATGCTCAATCCCTTAGTGCAAAAGAACGTCACGTTCTATTGCCCCTTATGATAGCAACCTTTATTATGCAATCCTTCGCTTTTCTTCTTTGCCATCACAAGTACATACAACGCTCAGTTTTCTCTTACACTAAATGATCTTACACTTTTAGAAGCAATTTTTATTGCCTTATTGTACCGATGACAACTTACTTGAAGGATCTTGATCAATCGTTAGGTAGGTATGGTGGAGACTTGAAAATAAGATTTGGGTTTAAGGGTTTTTGGATGCACAAGTAGTATCTCTACTTGGTGCGGAATTTTTGGCTAGCAGAGATAGGGGGCAAGCACCACATGTTGAAGGATCTATGACAATATAACTTCTATGTGAATATGAACAAACATAAATCATTACGTTGTCTTCCTTGTCCAACGTCAACAATTTTGGCATATAATATTTTGATGGGGGCTCACAATCACAAAAGATTTCCAAGATAGTATATTTGCATGTGAAAGTTCTCTTCCTTATACTAATTATCCGTGAATTGCTTGTATGACCAATATTGTGATTGTGAAGCTTCAAAAGCTTTCACTTCCTAAATCCAATGTGAAGATACCACTAGGCATGATATGATTTTAACTTCATAACATTCAATTTATTCAACAATTTACTCATAGGATATAAGTGAAGCACTAGAGCAATTCCATAGAGAAGAGCTTCATTGACAGGATGTGAATGCCGCTTACCTAGCCTCCTATTTTAGGACTCTATTTTATTTAAAAACTTTCATGTCTAAGTATTTTATTAAAACAGCAAGCAAAATGAAAATAAAATGACATTTCAAGAGTAGCACTACTCATGTGAAGAAGCAAAAACTTAGGCTCAGCTGATAGTAACCGATAATTGTTGAAGAAGAAAGGTGGGATGCCTACCGGGGAATCCCCAAGCTTAGATGCTTGAGACTTATTCAAATATTAGCTTGGGATGCCTTGGGCATCCCCATGCTTGAAATTTTGTGTCTCCTTAATTCCTCTCATATCATGGTTTCCCTAAATCTCAAAAACTTCATCCACACAAACTCAACAAGAACTCGTGAGATAAGTTAGTATAAATCAATGGAAAACCTTTATCATTCTCTACTGTAGCAAATCACTATAATTATTATTCAACATTGGATACAAAATGCCTCTGCATATTTAATACTCCTATCCTCAAATAGAATCATTAAACAAGCAAACATATGCAAACATAACAACAATTTGCCAAAATAGTATAGTCTGTAAAGAATGCAAGATTTATCATACTTCTAACTACAAACATTATGAGAAAAATACTACTCTGTAGAAATTTATCAGAGCTTATTTTGCAAAAAGTTTCAACAATTTATCATATTCTGACTTTTCTAGGGAATTTTTGCAACATCGATAAACTTTCTGTTTTCAAACAGCAACAAGTATACTTGCAAAATAAGCATGGCAAAGGCTATCATTGCCACTTTTATTGAAATAACAGATGCAAAACATTATTCTAAATAATAGAAAGCAAATCCTAACAAAATAAATTGACGCTCCAAGCAAAACATATGTGACGAATGAAAACAAAGCTCCAAGCGAGGTTACTGATAATGTTGGAGACAAAAGAGGGGATGCCATCTGGGGCATCCCCAAGCTTAGTTGCTTGGATCTTCCTTGAATATTACCTTGGGGGTGCCCTGGGCATCCCCAAGCTTAGGGTATTGTCACTCCTTATTCTCCTCATATCGAGATCTCACCCAAAACTTGAAAACTTCAATCACACAAAACTTAACAGAACCTTGTGAGATAGGTTAGTATGATATAGAGCAAACCATTTCACTTTTGTTACTATCAAAGACAAGATAAATAATTGTTTCCACACAATGCCTACTGTATAATATCATTTCCAAATTTATATTGAGCAATATAAGCCATAGAAACAAGGAAACAAGCAAACTATTCATTGAAAACAGAATTTGTCAAAAACAGAACAGTCTGTAGTAATCTGTACCCCAACCATACTTCTGCAACTCCAAAAATTATGAAAAATATTGGACCACGTGAGAAATTAGTATATTAATCTTCTACAAAAGAATCAACTCAAAATCACTCATATGTTAAGAGTGAGAGCTATTTTCGTGAGCGCAAAAGTTTCTGTTTTTCAGCAAGATCAAATCAACTATCACCCAACATGATCCCAAAGGCTTTACTTGGCACTTTATTGAAACCAAAGCAATAAAACATGATTAATACAGTAGCTTAATCATGTGAACATACAAGAATAGTAGGTAAAAGTGTTGGGCTGTCTCCCAACAAGAGCTTTTCTTTAATGCCTTTTAAGCTAGGCATGATGATTTCAATGATGCTCGCATAAAAGATAGGAATTGAAACAAAAATGGAGCATCATTAAGCATATGACTAGCACATTTAAGCCTAACCCACTTCCTATGCATAGGGATTTTTTGAGAAAACAATTTATGGGAACAAGAATCAACTAGCATAGGAAGGCAAAACAAGCATAACTTCAAAACTTTCAACACATAGAGAGGAAACTTGATATTACTGCGATTCCTACAAGCAAATGTTCCTCTCTCATCATAATTTTCAGTAGCATCATGAATGAATTCAACACTATAGCTATCACATAAAGCATTATTTTCATGATCCACAAGTATCAAAAATTTATTACTCTCCACACAAGCAAATTTATTCTCATCAATAGTAGTGGGAGCAAATTCAACAAAATAACTATCATGTGATTGAAAGCTAAAATCATGATCACAAGTATCATGGTTATCATTATTCAATATAGCATACATGTCATCACCATAATCATCATAGATAGGAACTTTTTTATCATAGTCAATTGTAACCTCTTCCAAAATGGTGGATTCATCACTAAATAAAGTCATGACCTCTCGAAATCCACTTTCATCAATATTGTAACAAGATTCAACACCCTCCAAAATAGTGGGATCACTACTATCGAGAGTTGACACTCTTCCAAACCCACTTTCATCATTGTAATCATCATAAATCAGAGGCATGCTATCATTATAACAAATTTGCACATCAAATCTTGGGGGACTAAAAATATCATCTTCATCAAACATAGCATCCCCAAGCTTATGGCTTTGCATATCATTAGCATCATGGATATTCAAAGAATTCATACTAGCAACATTACCATCATGCTCATAATTCATGCCAATCATTTTATTAAATTCCTCTTCTATCAATTGAGCACAACTTTCTGAACCATCATTTTCAAGAAAGATATTATAAAGATGATCAATAATATGAGTCAACCTTAATTCCATTTTTATGTAGTTTTATTTTATGAACCAAACTAGTGATAAAACAAGAAACTAAAAGATTCAATTGCAAGATTTAAAGATATACCTTCAAGCACTCACCTCCCTGGCAAGGGCGCCAGAAAAGAGCTTCGCTGTCGGGGTGTGAGTGTCGTTTTCCTAACCTCCCTGGCAACGGCTTCAGAAAAGAGCTTGATGTCTACTACGCAACTTTATTCTTGTAGACACGTGTTGGGCCTCCAAGCGCAGAGTTCTGTAGCACAGTAGCAATTTTCCCTCAAGTGGATGACCTAAGGTTTATCAATCCATGAGAGGTGTAGGATGAAGATGATCTCTCTCAAACGACCCTGCAACCAAATACACGAAATCTCTTGTGTCCCCAACACACCCAATACAATGGCAAATTGTATAGGTGCACTAGTTCGGCGAAGAGATGGTGATAAAAGTGTAATATGGATGGTAGAAATAAATTTTTATAATCTGAATAAATAAAAACAGCAAGGTAGCAAATAGTAAATGGGCACAAAAACGGTGTTGCAATGCTTAAAAATGAGGCCTAGGGTCCGTACTTTCGCTAGTGCAACCTCTCAACGGTGCTAACATAGTTGTATCATATGATTATCCCTAAAAGTGCAATAAAGAATCACTCCCGAGTTCCTATTAGCTGAGAACAAAAGATAGGAATTGTTTGTAGGTCATGAAACTACCTCAAAGCCATTCTTTCCGTTCAATCTATTCAAGAGTTCGTACTAAAATAAAACAAGGCTATTTTTTCTGTTCGATCTATCCTAGAGTTCGTACTAGAATAACACCAAAGAAAATTCATATTCATAATACTCAATCCACACGAAGAACTATAAAGAGACCCCAATGTTTCCGTTGGAGAAAAACGTGCATCAACCCCTATACATAGATTACCCCAATATCACCGCAGGAATCCGCGAGTTGAATGCCATAACACATATCAAGTGAATCAATAAGATACCTCATTCTCACCTCAAGTATTCATATTGCAAGACATATATCATGTATTCTCATCTCTGAATATTCAATCCGACAAGACAAAACTTTGAAGGGTAAAGATTCAGTTCATCATAACAAGAGTATAGAGGGGAGAAACATCATATGATCCGACTATATTAACAAAGCCCATGATATAGATCACAAGAGAGAGAGAGAGAGATCAAACACATAGCCACTGGTACAAACCCTCAGCCCCGAGGGTGGACTACTCCCTCCTCATCGTGGTTGTCGGTGTACAGAAATAGGGGCTCTCATTTGTACCCCTTTACTTGTGCACGGGCAGTCAGAGCCGCGCCCATGGTCACACTTAGCAGGGCAGAGGAGGGAAGCCAAAGCCGCAAGACAATCCAAGCAACGCCAAGACAGAGACACAAAGAGCAAGAGGGCGAGGCAGATTCCCCCAGCAAGACCCTTGCCGGGGCAGCCTCCGCAGCCCCGGCAAGAGCCTTGCCGGGGCAACTTGCCCAACGCCAGCGGGGCGTGCCACCCTTGGGCCCAAGGGTTCCAACGCTATCAACCACATTGTAACCAATGCTCGGGAGGTGCCTCCATGGTGGCATGCAGATCTTCGTGAAGATCATGAACACACCAGATTAGATGAGGACCAGAAGACGGCGATCCTCGGCAAGATCCTTGCCAAGGATATCCACGAGACCTCCAGCAAGATCCTTGCCGGGGACGACCACGGTGCCATGATAGGACCCTTGCCGGGGCCCCGGCAAGACCCTTGCCGAGGACAACAGTAGGGCCGCGGCCAGGCCCGCACCTGCCGAGACTCCACCGCCGTTCCCATGCAGCTGCCAGCCCAGCCAGCTAAGCGCGCACCTGCGTGGCAACGTGCGGCCTCTAGACCAGCTCAGCAAGAACCTGCGTGGTGGCATGCCAATCTTCATGAAGACCCTGCCATTGCACCAGCTCGGCAGCCTGCTAGCCTACATGGCGCTGCACGCCGCGCTGGCCTGGACGCATGTCGAAGCGAGGCGAAGCGGCGACAACAAGAAGGGCACGTCCACAGCGCATTGAATGCGTTTGTCCGGCGGTGCTAGAGGATAAGCTCAGCTACTGTACACTTTCCACCTCCTGTGTGCCACTGTGGCATCCCCTTTTTCCAATAAAAGGAGGCCCGAGGCGTACTGGAGAGGGATTCGGCTCTTTTGAGCAAGTGACACACCATAGCTAGCTCAAGAACACTCCAATATACACCAAAGCAGGACTAGGGTATTACGCATCCTCGCGGCCCAAACCTAGGTAAACGATCTGTGTGCTAGCTCCTAGACCCGCTCTTTCCACAACCTCGCGCCCGCCAACCATTGTTGGGATTCCAGTGATCCCATAGGTGTCACTCCCACCGACATCTTTGGCGCGCCAGGCAGGGGGCGCAGTTGTGAAAATCCGGTCTAGCAGCTAGTCTAGCAGTTCTTCGTCACCATGGCTTCCGAGGAAGAAGGCGACAGGACGAGCGACATCATTGGCGGGTGCAACAAACGCTCGCGCAGCAACAAAAAAGCTAAGTCACACAAAAACTTTGAGCAATTCTTTTTATACAAGGTTATTCTCCTTGGAGATCTTTCCCTCTATATGTGAAGCCTACACGCGATGGGGACCTTCCACTATTGGCAACGCCTTTGTTCTGTTTCGAGTCCGCTCAACAGTTCGAACAGCTGCATCAAGAGCGGCAGGGCGGCCTCCCATTATTGGAAACAGTCTCGTTCTGTCTCGAGTCTGCTCGACAGTTCGAGCGGCCGCGTTGAGAACAGTAAGGTGGTTCGCCTGGCAACAAGCACACCCGGTAGGTTATTGAGGATCCGTCCTCAAGGCGCCGCGTCATGGGTTTACGCGCCGGCAAGCCTACCCAATTAACATAGGGTGGACATATAGAGAGAAGTCAAATTGGAAAACAACATGCATTGTTTCAAAGTACTGCAGAGCTATATCACATCAATTGTTGCTGCGGTTCTAACCAAAGATAAAAACTATCTTGGTCATGAACCTGCAATGACGATGAGGAATGGAGTGCCTAGTCCCGGCGTTGGCCTTCAATCCTCTCAATTCCGTCGATGCGGCTGATGATGGGTTTGATACGCTCCTCGAGCGGTGCAAGGTCCACATCCTCCGGCAAGCTCTCCAGCGCGGCGTCGAAGTCGAGGTTGGGGTTCCAGTACGCCACCTTGGTGAGGACCTTGGTCAGGGCACCCCTGCAAAGATGTCGGGCCTCATTGTCCAGAGAGCTCGCTCTGTTAGAGCGAAACTACTCCAGGGCTCCAAGAACACCCTCGAAGAACAGGGTCAGCTTGGCATTGGGGCTCACGTTTGGCTCTGGGACGTACCTCATGTTCGACATCCCCATGACAGCCAGCTTCTTCGTCATCCTGTCGGCGACGTCGGCGAGGCGGCTGATCTAGAGGTTTTCGCCCTTTAAGAAGTCCTCGTGGTTGGCGGCGTCATTCTTCCGGAGCTGACTCTCTTTCTCCAGATTCTTGGTCAGGGACATCCTCCCGGGCCCTGACCTCCGAAAGCGTCCCTCAAGGCCCTTTAGCTTCAACTTCAGGTCCTTGATGCAATCGTTGGCTTGGGAGAGTAGCTCGGCCTCGCTGAGGACTTCGGCCTGCGCCTCCGTCAAGGCACAGCTAACCGTGTCCTTCTCCTTCGCCAACTCCTGAGCCTTGTTCTTCAAGCTGTCCCGCTCCGCCTCCAGCTCCTTCACCTTGTCACCGTGGACCAGGGCTTGAGCATCGAGTGCCTCCTTGTGCCTCTGCTCCAGCTCTCGGGTCCGCTGCGCGACGAGCTTCTCGTCCTTGCCGCGGAGTGTGGCGGCGAGCGTCGTGTCACGAGTGGCGAGGTCCTCCTCCTGGGAGTTCAGCTCGGTCTGGTGCTGGTGCCGGGCGGCCTCGGCCCTGGCGGCCGGTTCCCTCGTCGCCTCCTGGGCCTCCTCGACGTTGTCTGAGCAAGAGCAAGAGCTTGAGGATGAAGAAGATGGGGAGGACAACTCCGATACTGCAGAAGGTGCAGAGGGTAAATGAGCAGCGCGCCTGCGGTTATTCCTTTTTATGGGGAAGGCGCGGGCCGCCTCTTTACCATTTACTGCGACATGATGCCTGCGTGCAGCAGGCGCCCCACGCATGCCCTCCATGTCACGCACAACCCATCACGTCGCCGCATTCAACGCGGGTAATGGGGAAGTGCAGCGGACGAAGATATTACCGCGGTAAAAATCCGCCCCGCCTGCCCGCACACCATTCTCGGCCTAGCCCAACAACGCGTTGCGCTTATGTATGGCCTAGGCCAGGGGGCTCCTATCGGTGTACAAAAGTAGGGGCTCTACTTTCTACCCCTTTACTTGTGCATGGGCAGTCAGAGCCGCGCCCGCGGCCACACTTAGCAGGGCAGAGGAGGGAAGCCAGAGCCACAAGACAATCAAGGCAACGCCAAGACCAGAGACACAAAGAGCAAGAGGGCAAGGCAGCTTCCGTCGGCAAGACCCTTGCTGGGGCAACTTGCCCAACGCCAGTGGAGCGTGCCACCCTTGGGCCTAAGGGTTCTAACGCTATCAACCACATTGTAACCAAGGCTCGGGAGGCGCCTCCATGGTGGCATGCAGATCTTCGTGAAGAACATGAACACACCAGATCAGATGAAGACCGGAAGACGGCGATCCTCGGCAAGATCCTTGCCAAGGATATCCACGAGACCTCCGGCATGATCCTTGCCAGGGACGACCACGGTGCCATGGCAAGACCCTTGCTGGGGCCCCGGCAAGACCCTTTCCGAGAACATCAGCGGGGCCGCGGCCACGCCCGCACCTGCCAAGACTCCATCGCCGTTCCCATGTAGCTACCAGCCCAGCCAACTAGGCGTGCACTTGCGTGGCGACGTGCGGCCTCTAGACCAGCTCAGCAAGCACCTGCGTGGTGGCATGCAAATCTTCGTGAAGACCCTGCCACCACACCAGCTCAGCAGCCTGCCAGCCTACATGGCGCTGCACGCCGCGCTGGCCTGGACATGTGCCGAAACAAGGCGAAGCGACGATAGCAAGAAGGGCACGTCGGCATGCGTTTGTCCGAGGGTGCAAGAGGATAAGCCCAACTACTGTACACTTTCTACCTCCTGTGTGCCACTGTGGCATCCCCATTTTCCTATAAAAGGAGGCCCGAGGCGTACTGGAGAGGGATTCATGTCTTTTGAGCAAGTGACACACCGTAGCTAGCTCAAGAACACTCCAATATACACCAAAGCAGGACTAGGGTATTACGCATACTCGTGGCCCGAACCTGGGTAAACGATCTGTGTGCTAGCTCATAGACCCGCTCTTTCCACAACCTCACGCTCGCCAACCATAGTAGGGATTCTAATGATACCATAGGTGTCGTTCTCACCGACATATTTGGCGCGCCAGGCAGGGGGCGTAATTGTGAAAATCCGGTCTAGCAGCAGTCTAGAAGCTCTTCGTCGCCATGGTTCCCAAGAGGAAGACGACGGCGGTGATCGGCTCATCCAGAGCCGGACTGCCCGTACCGGTGCGGGCAAGTAACGGGGCAGTCATGGATAGAACCCGGGGCGCGGCCCACGAACACCCACATCGCTCTGGCAGTCAAAGCCTGGCAAGCGGCATCGTCCATGCGCAAGATGATGGGCCGCACGCCGCCAAATCCAAAGACGGAGATGGGACCCCCGCAGACCGCGCGGGGCCCTCTAAGGGCATCGCCGTGCCACCTACCGGCGGCGCGGTGACCTCCAAGACACCTATGCCGGTGCCCACGACGCGCTCTACCCAAGTTGTGCGTGATGAGTAGCGTCACCATGCTGGTGACCCTGGACGCCGCCATGGGAAGAGTCCTGTGCATCTTTCACAGGACAAAGGAGGCCAGCATGCACGTGGAGGTGCTGGCAAAAATGGAGGACAGCCACAGGGATGTGATAGAGCTCCTTCTAACATGGTTAGAAGTCGGAGCGCGTCACGGTCTACGCAGCTTTCGCCGCCGTCCATGCCAGGAGAAGCTTTGGCACGCGCGCAGCTGCTCCTCGACTTTCCTCCTACTGCGGAGAAGCTCGACGAGTGGAGAGACACCGTCCGGAGCCTCGTCGGCATCGCCAACAAAGATGAGCCACGACCAGCGGGGCTTGTAGGCCGATGCTCCATCGAGCCACCGCATGCCAGCGGAGGAAGGGCCGGAGGTGATGCAGCCATGGTGCACTCTCCTCCCCCACGCCAGTTACCGCGGGTGTCGATCCATCGTGATGACGCTTGTGATAACATTTCCATAGTGTCATCCGATCCATGGACCCACCGTGATCAGCGCCAAGTTCTTCGGGAGCAAGCCCTTGATGACGCTCGAACCACCATCAAACGCCAACGTGATGCACGCCACCAGTTAGATAGGCGGGTAGGGCCCACTATGGCACATCAAAAATGGCATTGTCTGTATTCATCCTAACTAGCGGACAAAGAGTATAGGTAAGAATGTGATACAATGTCTGATTATCGAACGTCAAGTGCTCAGGCAGAGGAGGACCATTGTAGTCACACATTTTGTCTTCATCCATTGTGCATCTAAAATCTTCATCAGAGATTGCATCAATGTTATGAACCAGAATCTCAGTCTTGCTTTGTTCAAATCGAGGAAAACGAAAAAGAGATACAAAGTCCATGGCAGAGCATTTTATCCATTTGCCTTTGGTCATCCATTCCATAATCCACTTCATAGTGTCAGATTCATCACCGAAGATATATAGTGTTGCATAAAGTTGAAGTATAATCTCCCGGTTCCATGGCTGTTGATATGCAAAGACATGCGAGAGCCCAAAGTCTTCGATATCTTGCAATACTTGTGTGAAGAAGCCAAGGCTTTTCATCATAGCAAAGTCCAGGAACTCATGAGGGAAAATCTTCAGGCTATCATAAAGAATTTGTGAATAGTATGTTGTCTGTTCCTGAGTCGAGAACCAAGGAGAATTAGATGTGTGGGACTTTCTACAAGGACTCTCCTGAAAGAAAATTGAATCAGTGTTTCTATTGAATAGAGGCCCTTTGACGCCAAATCCTGTTGAAAACAAGGGCAAGCACTCCCGAGGATAAGGATATGTGAGCTCATCTTCAACAGAGATAACTTCATCACCATAGATAACAGAGTCCAAGTGATGAGCCTAAGCTTATTTTGCTGCAGAGGGATCAGAGGTTCTTCGTGCTGTGTTGAGTGAGATCCTCAGAGGAGAGGGATTTGACACTTGTTCATGAGCTTTGTTAGGCACTGAATCCTTATCAGTTACTGGGGGCTGTTGGGGAATTGCTTCAGTAGTAGTTGGAGGAGCAGAGGGAGGAACCGAATCATTTGGTTCGATGTGGATAGGAGAAGCTTGTTGTTGAGACTGAGGAATTTCACCTTCTTCTGACACTTGGTGCTGAGAAGGATTTGCTTCAAGAGTTGGGGAGGCCACAGGCACTGTTTCAATTGGCCCTGGAAAATTTGATGCATCTGCAACTGGTTCATGAGTAGCTGAAGGAATTGCTCGTTCAGGAGAATTTTCTCTCTGTGTATCAACATTTGGAGGAGGAGCATTCTTCTTTGCTATATTTTTCTTGTTCTTCTTCAGCTTGGATTGATCTATGTGTCCTTTGACCAGGTCATTATAACCAATCACTTTGGCTTGGTGATCAAGGCAAATCTTGTGAACGATTTAATCCAGATCCGAATGACATCCCAATCTCCTATGCCGAAGGATTGTCAAATCCTTGTTAACATCTTGATAAGAATCTTCGAGTTGCTTGATGAAAAACTTGGGTTTGGTATCTTTCATACGGTTGTCAAGCTCCTTGAGTTGAGCAATGCAGTCATTTATATCAACCAATTCATTTCCCAAGTCACTGATTAGATTAGAAGCTTGAGCTTTGACTTCAGAGGGAATGGGCAAATATGCCACTTCTCCATCAAATAAATCTTTGACAAATCTGTCCAGCTGCTCCATGATGAACGTGTGATTGAAATAATGTGGTGCATCAGAGTCATTTTTAGTTTGTGCAGCAGCCTGAGCAGAAGGAGTAGTCTATGCCACATTTAGCTTTGTCGAAAGCATTGAAGACAAGGGTTGAGTCAGTTTTGAAGAAAATTTGGCAGACTTTTCTTTCACATCATCATCACTTGGAGCCTTTTGCTTAGCAGCAGGGGCTTTGATTTACTTCTCCTTTGGGTTCGGAAGCTTTTCTCCTGGTTTAGCTGTGCCAATAGGGGCTTCAACTACCAAATCTTGCAAGTTTATTGCATCAGGATGAGGTTCTGTATTCACTTTGTCAACCATAGTGACAGTGGTTGCAGCGGTCTTTCTCTTTAATGGGTTCTTATTCGGATGTAGTGACATTCACTTGTTCGGAGAGAGTTGCATCAATTTCTTGTCGGGTGAGTGGAGAATCATCTTGATCAGACGAATCACTTTCAGGTTCAGTTGGCTTAGCTAGCCTTTTCTTTAGCACACTCTTTTTCTTCAGACCAGCAGATCTTGGATCATGTTTGTTCTTTGTGCGGAGTTTTGCTTTTTCTTCTGCCTTTTTCTTCTCGACGTCTGTTTTGATGAGATGATGATTTTCTTCTTCCTTGCCATGTTCTTTTGCGGTCTTCTTGGCCTTTTCTTCAGGATAAGAGCCTGGAGTCTTGGTGGACGACTCATGAGCTTCAAGAGGAGGTGGAGGCCTTTGCTGGGGTTCACCTACCTGTATGAGTCCAATCTCACAACAGTCGCCCCATGGGGGATGGAAAGCAAAGCCCTTGGCATACCGAGGATGAATCATCTTATAGTTAAACCACTTCCTTACCCAGTGACACCGAATATTTTGCACACGTCCTTTTCTCCGAGTTGAATCTTCTCCTGAAATTGTGTTATAGTCATCATGAGAGATATACTCAGCTGTATCTGTGAGTGGTTTCCTGCCACCTTTCCTCTTCTTCAGAGCATCTTCTTCTTTCTCATTTGCATTTTGTTCGGCTCTTTTTATTTTGCTAGTGGACGGGCCTACTGTTGGGCCCTTTGCATTTGGCGCTTTTGATTCATCAGTTGTGCCCATGAATGCCTCTTCATCACCAGCCATACTGTGTACCTTAGCAGAATCCTCAATAGACTGCATTCACCTGTGAAATAGAATTGGTATGAGGGAAAATGGGGACATGGTCACAAATGCTCATAGATAAAGTTTTCTCGAACAAAAGATATTTTGAGGAAGAACCAGATACAGAATTTGAGAGATGTTTCAAATGAATGAAACACATAGATCGAGCTAGTAGGTCAGAAAAATAATACTCCCTCCATCCCAAAATTCTTGTCATCGATTTGTCTAAATGCAGATGTATCTAGTTACATTTTAGTGTTAGATACGTCTGTATCTAGACAAATGTAAGACAATAATTTTGGGACGGAGGGAGTACTAGACAGCGAGCTAGACATATCATTTGAGCGAAACGTAACTCAGACCCTAGATCTAACTGATTAGGATGCGAGGAATAACTACAAACCACATCCGCACTAGAAGGTTAAAAATCCAGATCTAAGATAAGTGGTAAATCAGAGAGAATTGACCACGGACGAACTTGAATCATGAAGGATGGAGGTCCGAGTTTGAACCACATGTACCCTAGCTCGGTGACGTGCATCAACTACAGCGGCAAAGAGAAGAAGATGTCCCGCGGCGGCGTGGAATGACTCCAGTGACCTCTTTCCGGTAGTTAAGGGGTGAAGGGGTCATCGGCGTAGAGCTCAAGTAGGAGCACTACGGCGAGGGTTTCGGTGGAGAGCGAGGAGAAAGAGGGGAAAGTGGAAGAAGGGAGTGGCACGGTTTACATAAGCGAATGGAAAATAACCGCACGCTGAGGTTTTTGATCGGACGGTCTCTAGGCAGAGACGATTGTGATTCAGCGGGTAGTATGGATTGGCAGAAGATGTGTTGCATGTGGCAACCATCAATGATTGTGGTCCTGACTTAGGCGAGAATACCCAAATTTTGGGAAGCTTACGCCAAAATAGATTAAAGTTCGGACCTAATCTTAATCGTGGTCAGGGACACCAGATAAGTTTTGTTCCAGATAACATTGAGCATTTGTAACAGAACAACATAGAATGGAAGAGATAGATCAGAGGGAAAACAGGATCCTAGGTCACCAGAAGGAAACACAAGTACTCGAGCAAATAGCTATGAGAGAAATGCATTCAGACAGAAACCAAATCCATCAAATCAAAGAGAAATTCAATGAAAGAAAATTGTGGTGGTGTAACCCACCGTATAAGAACTGTATGACCCGAAGTGTCGCACAATTATTGTGGCACCCGGTTATTCTAGTTCTTTGTTAATGTATTCACTCTTAGAAAGAAAATTTCACTTTGTCGAAATTTTCAAACTCTTCGAGGGTTATGCACCCATTTCTTCTAAGATGTGGAAGTGTTAGCACGGGTGTCGAGTCCATCTTACTGCATGTTTGCGAGGTCTAGGATATTTAACTCACACCATAACACACATAATCTTTTCTCGTGGAGAGGCTTGGTGAAAATATCAGCGAGATTGTCTTCGGTGTTGACGTGATTGATAACAATATCCTCTCGAGCCACATATCCCAAATAAAATGATGTCTCGTGGCAATGTGCTTCATGCGAGAATGCTGCACAGGATTGTGTGCAATTTTGATGGCACTCTCATTATCATAATATAGAGGGATATGCTTGACCTTGATGCCATAATCCTTTAGTGTCTGCTTCATCCAGAATAACTGAGTGGAACAAGAGCAAGCAGTAACATATTCAGCCTTAGCCGTAGACAGAGATACACAATTATGCTTCCTTGAAGACCAACAGACCAAAGATCTACCGAGGAAATGACATGTCCCTGAAGTAGACTTCCTATCAACCAAGTCACTAGCCCAATCTGAGTCTGAATATCCAACAAGATCAAATTGTGCTCCCTTAGGATACGATAAACCTAAGGTGGGGGTGTGAGCTAAATATCTCAGAATGCACTTGATCACTTGGTGATATGAATCTTTCGGTGCAGCTTGATAGCGGTCACACATGCAAACACTCAACATAATGTCAGGTTTGGATGCACATAGGTAAAGAAGAGATCCAATCATCGAACAATAGGCTTTCTGATCATAATCCTTACCATATCTGCATCTAGCTTACCATTCGTAATCCCTCCAGCAATAGACAAGATGGATGAGTGGAGAGCTACCATCTAAAGCCTCATCGGGTTTATTGAAGCCAACAAGTCGTAGCGGGCGGACCCTTCGCGACACCCACAAACGACACCGGCTGCCCCCGCTGGTGGCCGCGTTGAGAGGACTATGCCTACGGTACAGCCCCCAACGTGGCAGCCCACCCAAGGGCTACCATGGCGGGCTCAGCAAACCCAAAATATTGATGAGCCTAAAAAGGCATCAATGGCCTCGTCCGATCCACAGGCTCAGCAAGACCAACGCCATGTCTTGAAGGACCGAAAGAAGGAAGACGCCCATGTCACCATCGAGTGGCGTCGTGAGGCACACCCTCAGTCCGACAGGCGCAACAGCCCAGACATTGATGAACCCAAGCCCAGTGCTGGTGGGTACCTGCCCCATGAGGTAGGGTGCCCCGCCTTCACTCACGAGTTGTGGCAAGTCCATTGGCAATCATCCCGCACCTTCAAGCCCGACTTACCAGAGAGATATGATGGAAAGCTGAACCCGACAGAGTTTTTGGGCATCTATAGTATTGTCGTTCCAGTAGCCAGGGGAAGAGATGAAAAAGTGTTTGCCAACTACTATGCATAGGCCCTCAAGCCTAACGTGAGGTCTTGGCTGATGCACCTGCCAGAGGATTCCATTTCTTCATGGGCAGATCTATACAATGAGTTCATTGGCGGCTTCAAGGGCGGCCATCAGGAACCGGGCAGCCCAGTGATTACATGCCCTTCTACAAAAAGAAGGGGAGAGTTTGCATAAATACTTACACAGGTTCAGTTGAGTAGGCCGCAACATTCCCAACATACATCTGATAGCTGTGATTGCTGCATTCCACACGAATGTGCGCAATCGAAGGATGCGTGCCAAGATGAATGTTTGACTGCCAAAGAACGTCAACAAACTCTATACGTTGGCGGACAAGTGTGCTCGTGCTGAAGAGGGGAGAAAACTTCCAGGGGGGAGGTTGGTATCGTAGTCGATTCGGAAGACGATGATGCCGCCGTCACTGCCACCAGGAAGTGGAACAGAAAGCGCAACCAGAAGCGTAAAGGGAAAGCTGTGATGGCTGTTGAGAGCTCCGGAGATCTTAGCATCGGCAAGAAAGCAAAGACCAAGGCACCCAGCAAGGAAGCTTCTACTTGCGCTGATTGCCGGGCAGCATCGGAAGCTGGGAAAACTGGTAAATCCAATAGGCCATACTACAAGATCCACATGACCAAGGGCCATGATCTCCAAGATTGTAAACAAGTCGAACAGCTGGTTGAAAGGAAGAAGGCTGAATATGAAAGCCGTGATAAGGACAGAGGCCAAGACAGCACTGGCGGGAAGGGCCGCGGTGGCCGTAGTAACCATCGCGGCAAGGTCGACCAACAGAAAGAGAATCCCGCCATGGGCCATGAGAAAAAAGGAAAGTGAAGATGATAGTGAAGAGGAGGATGATGAAACCATTGAACATGAATTTCAGAAGGCTATTGAGGCAATGTGCATTGACAGGGGCGCATCCTTGCACCCCTCTCACCGCCAACTCAAGCAGTGGATGCGTGAAGTCAATGCGGCAAAACTAGTAGTAAATGCCCGAGAACCACTCACGTGGTCCCGCACGCCCATCATTTTTGACATTAAGGATCATTCGGATCACACCACTACGGGTGGATGCTTGTCGTTGTTGGTTTCACCAACAATCCGCAACCGCAAGGTCACAAACATGTTGGTTGATGGTGGAGCAGGGTTGAATTTGATTTCCCCTGATGTGCTTAAGAAACTTCAAATTCCTGACAAAGACCTGAAGAAGACTGGCACTTTCCAGGGGATCAACCAAGGGGAAATATTACTTTGTCTGTGACATTTGGCAGGGAACTAAACTTTAGGACCAAAAAGGTTGTGTTTGATGCTCTTGAGCTTCCCCCGCCGATCAATATAATTCTTGGTCGTCCAGCTTGGCCAAGTTCATGGTGGCGGCCCATTACGCTTATAACACCTTGAAGATGCTGAGTCCCATGGGAGTCATCTCCATTCCATAAAATAAGAGGGATGCAGTCATCTGCGTCGATAAGATGTATAGAGATATGGTAGCAGGAGAGGCCGTCAAGGCCTCACCTCCCGCTAAGGAGGAAAAGAAAGTTAAGAAAGCTGACAAGGACCCCGGGAAGCGCGCCTCTTTCAAGTGCGCCGCGCCTAGCAGCGACCTGTTGGAAAGTTTGGCTAGTAAGAAACCCAAGGCTGCTCCTCCTGCAACGAAGAAGGTTCCGGTAAGACAAGATGGTGCTGATTGTACCTTTACCATTTGAGCTACCCTTGATGACAAATAGGAAAGCGCTATCATTGCCTTCTTGCGGGCAATCGTTGATGTGTTTGCATGGAAACCATCTAACATCCCCAGTGTTCCCAGGGAAGTAATCGAGCACCACCTTGTTGTTTTTCCTCATGCCTGTTCCGTCCAGAAGATGGTCAGTAAGTAGGCCTTGGAGTGGCAGCAGTTCATTGCGAAAGAGATCAAGAAACTTGAAGCAGCAGGCTTGGTCAGGGGAGTGTTGCACCCAACTTGGTTAGCAAATCTGGTAGTGGTGCGCAAGGCAAATGGAAAGTGGAGACTTTGTATTGATTTCACTAATTTGAACAAAGCCTGTCCAAAGGACCCCTTCCCCTTGCCGCACATCGACCAAATCGTCAATTCCACTTCGCGATGTGATTTACTCTCCTTCCTTGATGCATACTCCGGCTACCATCAGATCTTTATGGCCAAGGAAGATGAAGAGAAGACCACGTTTATTACCTCATGTGGCACGTACTGCTTTGTACGCATGCCTTTTGGGATAAAAAGCGTCGGTTCTACGTTTGCAAGAGATGTGCATATTGGTTTTGAGCCTCAGCTACACAGAAAGATAGAAGCCTACATGGATGACATAGTGGTCAAGATCAGAGATAAGTCTACACTCATCCAAGATTTGGAATAAACTTTTGCAAATCTACGGAAGATCAACTTGAAGCTCAACCCGGAGAAATGTGTGTTTGGCATTCCATCCAAAAAACTCCTTGGATTTTTCGTGTCTCAAAGAGGGATAGAAGCTAACCCCGACAAGATCATGGCAATAGAGAAGATCCAAGCTCCGAAAACTGTCAAGGATGTAATACACCTGGCTGGCTGTGTTGCTGTGCTAAGTAGATTCATTTCAAAATCCACCGAGCGTGCCTTGCCGTTCTTCAAGATCTTGAAGAAGGCTAGCCCCATGAAATGGACCCCGGAAGCAGAGGCTGCACTACAGGATTCTAAAAGCTACCTTACATCTACACCAACATTGGTCGCGCCTAAGGCACAGGAACCGCTGCTGCTATACCTCGCATAACGAATCAAGTGGTTAGCGTTGTGTTGGTAGCACAGATGGAGGTGGGTAGTGAAGAAGCCGAGCCAGCAGAGCCACCTAGTGATGAACCAACCCTATCACTGGCAAGGTTTGACATTGGCAGCAAAGGGGGGACACAGGCAGGTGCTGACAAACAGAAGGTGTTAGAAAGGAAGAAGATGGTGCATCGACTAGTTTACTTTGTCAGCTCCCTCCTGCAGGGGGCTAGGTCAAGGTATTCTGGGTGCAAAAATTGATCTTTGGCCTTCTCATGGCCTCGAGGAAGCTATGCCATTACTTCCAAGCTCACGAGATCACAGTTGTGACCCACCTTCCGTTGCAGCGTATTCTAAGAAACGCCGAGGCTACCGGCAGGATAGTAGAGCGGGCACTAGAATTATCAAGTTTTGCTTTGAAGTTCGATAGCACAACAACTATCCAAAGGAGGGCATTGGCAGAATTTATTGCGGAATAGACACCAACGCCCGATGAAGAGGTATTGGAGACGACCCTTCCCGTCAAGGAAGTCCCCAAGGCGTGGGTAATGTACTTTGATGGTGATTTCTCACTGCAAGGTGCTGGAGCAGGAGTATTGTTAATTGCACCCACCGGAGAACATCTCAAGTATGTTATCCAGATGCACTTCCCTAGGGAAGATGCTACCAAAAACACCGCAGAATATGAAGGGCTCCATGCTGGGCTCAGGATTGCAATAGAGTTGGGCATAAATAAGCTAGTTATACGTGGGGATTCCTAGCTTAACAAAAATTGAATAAGGATTACCAGAGCCCACTGATGGAGGCATATGTGGAAGAAGTAAGAAAGTTGGAGGAGCACTTTGATTGGCTACAAGTAGAGCACGTATCCTATGCAGAGAACAACATCGCTGACCACCTGTCAAAGTGCACGGCTCAGAAGCTTCCTGTGGAACAAAGAACTTTTGTACTCCATCTCACGCAACCGTCAGTCTCTCCATCAGCGTTGGCCAGGAAAAGAAGAAAACTGAACACCGGCAAGCATTTTCCGGCAGAGCTCTCTGAAGCCGCTGGTGAGAAGACTGCCGGGGGAGCCCTATGATGAACGGTGAGCTGCATCCTCCGGTGGGACTTCAAGCTCTTGATGTTGAGATTGGCACTCCCATAGCAGAAGAGGTGCCTTTGGTCCTCGTCGTCGAGCCATAAGCTTTGACATTGGCATAGCAAATAGTCCAATTCATGCAGACCGGAGAACTTCATGATGACTCAGAGGAATCTGAAAAAGTGGCCCGACAATCGAGTATGTATCAGTTTGTGGACAACACTCTGTACCAAAAGTGACCGAATGGCGTGAAGTTGAAGTGCATGAGCCAGGAAGATGGTTTGTTGTTGTTGGCGGAGATACACAGAGGGGTGTGTGGCTTGCATCTTGGATCAAGCGCACTTCTCGAGAAAGCCTTCCAGCAAGGATTCTATTGGCCCACCATCCTCCGGGACGGAACTGAGCTCGTCACAAGTGTGAGGCATGCCAGTTTCACTCAAAGAATATTCATTAGCCCGCCCAAGCCCTTCAAACCATCCTTTTATCCTGGCCTTTCGTGGTCTGGGGGCTCGACATCTTGGGCCCCTTCCCCCGTGCTACCAGGGGCTTTGAATTTTTGTACGTGGCAATCGACAAGTTTACAAAGTGGCCCGAAGTACAGCCAGTGAGGAAGGTGACTGCACAGTCCACTATCAAGTTCTTTAAAGGGTTGGTGTGATGTTCTGGAGTACCCAATAGGGTGATCACCAACAACGTCACCTAGCTCATGAGCCACACCTTCATGCAGTACATGTAGAGCCTTGGAAGAAGGTCTCTTTTGCTTCTGTTGCACACCCAAGGAGCAATGGACAAGCTGAAAGGATGAGTGCTGAAGTGTTGCGTGGGCTCAAGACAAGAACTTTCTATAAGTTACGAAGGTGCGGCAACCGCTGGCTTGATGAGTTGCCGGTGTCTCTTTGCTCAATTAGGACGACACAAAATCGAGCTACTGTCCAGACTCCCTTCCCCCTAGTATATGGTGCAGGAGCAGTACTCCCCATGGAACTCACATACGGGTCACCTCGAGTACTTGTCTACGATGAAGTAGTGCAAGAGCAGCCGCAGCATGATGATGTCACACTCCTCGAGGAAGATCGTCTCCAGGTAGCTGTACTTGTTGCACGACAACAACAAGCCCTGCACAGCTGTCACAAACGCAGGGTTCATGCCCAGAGCCTTGAGGAAGGTGACTTTGTCCTTCAGTGCGTTCAGTCCGCCAAGGGTGCAAACAAGTTGACGCCAAAGTGGGAAGGCCCTTAACGGGTAGTACGTGTCACCAGACCTGGCGCAGTTCGTCTGGAGACCGAAGATGGCATCGCGATGCAAAACTCATGGAATATTGAGCATCTTCGCTAGTTCTACCTGTAAGGCGCTGTTGCCGGGCCTTGCCCCCTTAACCTGTTTTCTGCAAACATAGTCCCCGGGACTTCTAACCCTTTGTACAAAGTCAGACGCAGACCCTGTGCATAGTCGAATAAAATGAAGTGTATTCACAAAACTTGCATACATGATTTCCTATTTGCTTGGGTTTAATCTCATTGTGATTACACTAGTCTTAAGATAAGATGACTAACATGTTGTGGAAGTTCATGTCCTATCATCTCTTCCTGTTTTTCCTTTGATGGCAGTAGAAAATTTTCATCACGGATGATTTTCCCCTGGCAAGAGGATAAATGCAAGCCCATGCACCCAGTCCCTAGCTTTCTCTCCTTATCTAAGACAATAAGAAGGACAGCAGGTAGAGATAAGTTCATCCCATCATTCCATGTTATGCTTGCATATGAGAAACTAGTATGTAAGGAAACCTTGTTGTCTCTGCCATTCACGCTCCTATCTTTGACTCGAGTCCACTTGACAAGGTTGGTGGTAGATGCATTTGGAGTGATTAACGAGAGGCTAGCCTTCGTTTGAGCTCCTAACCCATTTTGAGCTCATTGAACGAGGTTTAGTAGCAGCTGCGATGTAGGCCAGCAAGATGTCTTGCCGGAAAACTTTGTTTAGTAAGAAGTATTGAAGACTCATCCTTCAGCATGTTTAAATACATAGACAAGTGTCTGGCAAACTCTCTTTCCATGAATACATAGACAAACAAGTACAGATCATACAAGTACTAACATGGGTGAAGGATTACATAATTTTAATTAAAATTTGGCAAGTGCCTACATCTTTTGATTTGAAAAAATATAAGTGCCCCGTAATGCCTTTCTTGTCCCTCTCCTCCTAGGAGTTGCATTGAGGACGAAAGAGGAAAAAAGGAGCACCTGGGTAGAAGCCCAGCCTGAGCATGTCAGGACTAGCGGATGCAACCTGACAAGATCGGGAGGGCACCTCCCCGGCAAGGAAGAAGAGGTCGAGGACGAGGAGAGAGGCTAGGCGATGCCCTGGTCATTCCTTCTAGGACCAGAGGTACGCAACTCAATAGGGACACCGACATGGAAGACGAAGCCGTAGTCCATGAGGAAGCCTGTCGGGGTCTAGCTGGAGGTGGCAGTGACGAACAAGAAAAGCACCCCCGGCAAATCGCTCTGCCGGGGTCTAGCTGCAGATGATGGTGTTGCCGGCGCCTAGCTGACAGTGATGGTACATCCGACGTTTAACCAGAGTCCGAGTCGCCATCCTCTTGCTTGACGACCGGGGGCTCCTTGCTGTCGTCTTCACCGTCAGTGTCCTCCTCATCGGTGTCACTCGAGGAGGATCTTTTGTCATCGCTCATGCTTTCTATGTAGCACCCTAGACGAGCACCTGAGCAACCGAAGAACTTGATGGAGAGTATATCGTGCTCCGCCAACTTGAAGCGGAGGACGTGCCCTTCCGCAAGGTAGTGGGCACGAGCGAAGGTTTTCCAGCCATGCCTGAGGAGCATGGCACGTGGCGCGGGGAACTCGACATCCAACCACACAACACCGTTGCGGCAGCAACTCGTGGGCAGCTGTAACCTGAGCAACTGGTCGTCCTCCATCACCCTGGCAAAGGGACGAGGGAGCCACAGGCGGCTGCGTGGAGGATCACGCAGCTTGACGATGAACTCCAGCATCGTGTCCCCTGCGTGGCCTTCTGTTGACATTGGAACAGTTGGAGGAGGAATGACAGGTGCACCGCTTCGGCCGCCTCGACCACATGCACTACGTCGACCCCGACCGCGCCCCACAGTTGCACCTTGTGCACTAGACCCAGCTTCTGCAGCTGCAGCGGAGGCACGGAAACCACTCAAATGGTCACGCACGCCCATCATCTTTGACGAAGAGGATCATCCTGACCGTACCATTGCGATAGGGTGTTTGCCATTGTTGGTCTCTCCGACAATTTGCAGCCTCAAAGTCACTAAGGTGTTGGTGGACGGCGGGGCCGTGTTGAATCTGATTTCCCCAAAGGTTATCAGCAAACTTCAGATAGCAGAAGAGGAGTTAGAGGTCACCGACATGTTTCAAGGAGTTAATCCCGGCAGGAGGCATCCTAAGGGAAAGATCACGTTGCCTGTGGCATTTGGAGGGGAATTGAACTATCAGACTAAAAAGATTGTGTTTGATGTGGTCCACCTCCCCTTGCCGTACAATGGGATCCTTGGACGACCATCTTGGCTAAATTCATGGCGGCATCCCACTATGCCTACAACACCTTGAAGATGCCTGGGCCAGTTGGAGTCATTTCCAACACATCGGATGAGAAGGACGCGATCATTTGCGTGGACAAGATGTACTGGGACGCGGTCGCAGCAAAGGCAGCAGTAGCAGCAGTTCCCGCCAAGGAGAGCAGAGGAAAGAAGAAGGATAGCAGGGACACTAGCAAGGAATCTGGGAAGCATACCTCTTTGGAGTACACTGCGCATGTTGATGACTTGCTGGAGAGTACCAATAGCAAAAGGTCCAAGGTTACTGATCCACAAGTGAAAAAGGTCCCAGGAGGGCTAGCTAGCGTTGATGGTACTTTCACCATCAGCGCCACCCTCGATGAAAAATAGGAAAGTTCCCACGTTGCCTTCCTGCGGGTGAATATCAATGTGTTTTCCTGGCAACCATCTGATATCCCCAGTGTTTCCAGGGAGATAATCGAGCACCACCTTGATGTCTGACCACATGCCCGACCCGTCAAGCAGAAAATCTAGAAGCAGGCCTTGGAGAGGCAGCAATTTATTGCAGAAGAGATCAAGAACCTTGAAGCAACTAGTTTGGTCACAGGAGTGCTGAATTCCACATGGTTAGCAAATCTAGTGGTGTTCCGAAAGGCTAACGGGAAATGGAGGCTTAGCATAGATTTCACAGATATCAACAAGGCTTGCCCGAAGGACCCATTTCCCTTGCTACGCATCGATCAGATCAGGGATTCCACTTTGGGCTGTGATTTGCTTTCCTTTCTGGATGCATATTCTGGGTATCACCAGATCTTCATGTCAAGGAAGATAAAGAGAAAACCTCTTTCATCACCCCATGTGGTACATACTATTATATTCGCATGCCATTCGGATTAAAGAGTGCCGGGTCTACTTTTGCAAGGGCCGTCTAGTTTGGTTTCGAGCCACAGCTGCATAGAAACATTGAAGCTTATATGGATGACATTTTGGTCAAGACCAAGAACAGAGCAACTCTTATCCAGGATTTGGAGGAAACGTTCATGAATCTGCGCAAGATTAACTTGAAGCTCAACCCAGAGAAGTGTGTGTTTGGCGTTCCCTCCGGCAAGCTACTTGGGTTCTTTGTGTCCCATCGGGGGATCGAAGCCAACCCTGAAAAGATTAAAGCCATCGAGCAGATCCAAGCTCCAAGGACAGTCAAGGATGTGAGGCGTCTGACAGGGTGCGATGCCGCGCTAAGTAGATTCATTTCAAAGTCTGCCAAGCGCGCCGTGTTTTTCTTCAAAATCCTGAAGAAGGCAGGACCCATGAAGTGGACCCCTGAAGCATATGAGGCCTTGCAAGGGTTGAATGCCTAATTGTTCTCTGTCCTCACCTTGGTTGCTCCTAAGCCACAAGAGTCGTTGCTGCAATACTTAGCGGCAACCAACCAAGTGGTTAGTGCATCCTTGGTGGCGCAGGAAGTGGACGAAGTAGAGAGTGAGCAAGGACTGGCAGAGTCAGATAAGGATCACGACAGAAGTGAGCACGGCAGCGAGAGCAACCCCAAGGACACGACAAGAAAGAAAATGGTGCAGCGCCCAGTGTACTTAGTCAGTTCCATATTATAGGGGGCTCGATTGAGGTACTCTGGCGTGCAAAAGTTGATCTTTGGTCTCATCATGGTCTCAAGGAAACTGCACCACTACTTCCAAGCCCATGAGATCACGGTTGTCACTCGCTTCCCATTGCAAAGGATACTCTGAAACCCTGAGGCTACCGGCAGAATAGTGGAGTGGGCTTTGGAGTTGTCCAATTTTGGTTTGAAATTTGAGAGGACATCAACAATACAGAGTAGGGCATTGGCAAAGTTTATTGCAAAATGACGCCAACCCCCGACGTAAGTAACAGAAACAGTTATCCCCGACAAGGAGGCACCCCAAGAATGGATTATGTATTTTAATGGTGCCTTTTCACAAGGTGTAGCGGCTAGCGTGCTTCTTGTAGCCCCCTCAGGGGAGCAGTTGAAGTACGTCGTCGAGATGCATTTTTCCCAGGAAGAGGCAACCAACAATACAACAGAGTATGAAGGGCTCCTTGGCGGGCTTAGGATTGCCGTAGAATTGGGAATCAATAAGCTGATCATTTGAGGAGACTAACAGCTTGTGGTGAGACAAGTCAAAAAGTATTACCAAAGTCCATTGATGGAGGCATATGTTAAGGAAGTGAGGAGATTAGAGTAGCGCTTTGACGGTTGCAAACAGAGCACGTACCCCGTGCGGAAAAGAACATAGCTGATCATCTGTCAAAGTGTGTTGCGTAAAAGCTTCTTGTGGAACTAGGAACTTTTGTTCTCCATCTTACTCAGCCCTACGTATCCCCAGCAACAATGGCCCAGAAAAGGAGAAAGATGGACTCCGGTAAGCCTCTCCCAATAGAGCCTTCCACTCCTGGCAGGGACCCCGCTAGAAACAACTCCTCACAACTTGCCGGACCGCACCCTCCAGCCGGGCCCATGGTCCCCGTGGACAAGGAATGTGCCCCCGTAGTTCAGGAGGTGCCCCTAGTCCTCATTGCCAAGCCCCAAGCTCCACTTGGGCAAGGCACATAGTCCACTTCCTCCAAACCGGAGAACTCCCCAATGACCAAGATGAAGCTAAAAGAGTAGCCCGGAGGGCCAGTATGTACCGGTTTTTCGATGACACTCTGTACAGAAGGAGGCCCAGCAGTGTGAAATTAAAGTGCATCTGCTGGGAAGAAGGAAAGGAACTGCTGGCTGAGATACACAAAGGCATGTGCGGCTCCCATATTGGATCGAGGGAATTGGTTGGGAAAGCATTCCGACAAGGATTCTATTGGCCCACAGTAGATGCAGTTGAGCTAGTCACAAAATGTGAAGCCTTCCAGTTCCATTCCAAGAACATCCACCTGCCTGCCCAAGCTCTTCACACAATCCCTTTATCATGCCCATTTTCGGTCTAGGGGCTCGATATCCTCGGCCCTTTGCCCCGAGCAATCGGGGGCTTTGAATTCTTATTCGATGCTATCGACAAGTTTACAAAGTGGCCGGAAGTGACTCCCGTGAGAAAGGTGACTGCTCAGTTAGCTATCAAGTTCTTGAAAGAACTGGTGTGTTGTTTTGGAGTACCGGCAAGGATCATTACAGACAATGGCACCCAGTTCACGAGCCGCGCCTTCATGCAATATGTTCATACCCTCGAAAGCAAGGTATCATTTGCCTTTGCCGCACATCCCAGAAGCAATGGGCAAGCTAAGAGGACGGACGCTGAAGTGCTGCAGGGTCTCAAGATAAGAACCTTTGATACGCTGCAGAAGCCCGACAGGCAGTGGACCGATGAGCTGCCGGTAGTCCTTTGGTCCCTCAGAATGACACCAAATCGACCTACTAGGCAGACTCCTTTCTCCCCGGTCTATGGGGCAAGAAGTAGTTATCCCCATGGAACTCATTTACGGGTCGCCTCGAGTGCTTGCCTATGATGAAGTAGCGCAAGATCAGCACCGGTGTGACGACACTATGCTACTCGAGGAGAACCGTCTCCAGGCTGCTACACGTGATGCACGCTATCAAGCCCTGTGTCGCTATCATAGCCACAAGGTTCATGTCTGTTATTTTGAGGAAGGCGACCTTGTCCTTAGGCGTGTTCACTCTGCCAACGTTACAAACAAGTTGACGCCAAAGTGGGAAGGCCCTTAGCGGGTAGTACGAGTCACTAGACCTGGCGCAGTCCATCTGGAGAGCGGAGATGGCATTCAATTGCAGAGCTCATGGAATATTGAGCATCTCCGCAATTTCTACACGTAAGGTGCGGCTGTCGGGCCCTGCCCCGAAGCCACCCTTTTGTACAGGACTTCCCTCAGTTGCATGTAACCCCTTGTACAAAGCCAGGCGATGACCCTGAGCAACAGAGAAATAAACAAAGTGCTTGGGGGCCCCCGACCAAGTTGCATGCATGCATGAGCATTCCAAGAGCATTGCATAAGCAATTTATGAGCATTTGCGTATGCATATAGATAGGGTCGCATCCTGCATCATTCTCATCTGCATGAAGATGCAGGTTCCTACAATGAACTTGGCTTCTACAAGGAGTTGAGGAGATGGACCAGCATTGCTATCCCCGGCAAGCGAAACAGATGAGTTCTACCTCTTGTCCATAAGTGCTCTGTAAGCTGGAACTTGTGCATAACAAAACCTCGTCGCTCTTCGAAGATTAGGTTCTCCTACTTTTGGCTTGAAAGTTGATTCGGCCTGGGTAGTCGCAGTGGCCTTTGATGAAAAAGGGTTGGCGGGGGGCTGATCCCTTTATTTTTTGCCCGGTAGACTCCGGTACCTGGCAACAAAATAAAAAAGGGTACTGGAAGGATAGCCTACTGGGGAAGACTCGTTTATTTGAACTAAATATGCATCCCACCTCTGCATGGACATACACATGCACGAGTTCTCGACAAGGCTCATCCTTTTCATTAATATGCTGATCATACAAGTACAAGCCTTATAGAACACAAACATGGACTCGAGATATTACATTATTTGAATTAAAAGTTGGCAAGTGCCTACAAATTTAAGATTAAAAAAAGATAAGTTCCCCATGATCCCCTTTCTTGTCCCTCTCCTCCTAGGCACGGCGGTAGAAGGCGAAAGGGGCAAAAGGAGTGCCTGGACAGAAGCCAAGCCCAACCCCATCGGGCTCCAGGAGAGACAGCCCGACGGGGACATGACGACATTGGCGAACACGTCGATGGAGAGCATGGCGGAGGCGACTCGACAACCACCGCCACTAGGGCCAGCAGGGTGCGGCAGGGCTAATGAAGCTGCAGCCCGAGAGGAAGCCTGCAGGGGTCCAGCTAGGAGGCCTATGGAGGAAGTCGGGAAGCACCACCCCCACCTGTGCAGCCAACTCCCCGGCAAATCGCCTTGCCGGGGAGGAGATGCAGATGGAGATGATGGTGCTGCTGCTTGATGAAGATGGTGCAGGCG
This sequence comes from Triticum dicoccoides, assembly GCF_002162155.2. Taxonomy (NCBI): domain Eukaryota; kingdom Viridiplantae; phylum Streptophyta; class Magnoliopsida; order Poales; family Poaceae; genus Triticum; species Triticum dicoccoides. The sequence continues at coordinate 360,036,626 of NC_041391.1, read as the reverse complement.
GCACTCAGCCGGAGTCATAGTCGTCTCCCTCCTGCCCGCTGTTGTCGTCATCACCGTCACTGTCCTCCTCGTCGCTTTTGCTCGAGGAGGAGCTTTCATCATCGGTAGAGCTCTCCGCGCAGCACCCTAAAAAAACTCCCGAGCACCCGAAGATCCTGACGGAGAGCAGACCGCTCTCCATTAATTTAAACTAGAGAACATGCCCCTCTGACAAGCTATGGGCTTGCGGGAAGGTCTTCCTGCCACGGCAAAGATACATGACATGAGGAGCGGGGAAGTCGACAGCGACCCACATGCCGCCATTCGCACAACCCCTCATGTGCAGCCTGAGAGCGTGTGGTAGTTCAAGCTCCATTTCCCGTGCGAACGGAGTAGGGAGATGGAGGTGGCCGCGCGGAGGTTTGTACACCCTGATGACGAACTCTCAAGGCTGATCTCCGAAGTGACCTTCCATCAGGGGAGGAGACGCCGATGGGGGCGCAGCCAAAGCGTCACCCCGTCCACCTCTTCCTCAAACACTGTGGCGGCCACAGCCTCTCCCCCTCCCTCCGCCTGTCGCAGAGGGTTCCGGAACCACGGGATACAGAGGAGGGTGATACGCTGTCGAGCAGAAGCCCTCGTCGCCGCTGCTGGAATACCACCGCACCCTCGTCCTCTCACCATGGTGAGTGAAGAAAGATTATGGAGGAAGAAGAAGAAGCAAGTGTGTATGAAGATGCACCACTCCTACCCCCTTTTATAGAAGGATGAGGCAGGGGCTGTCCTCTCGCTCAGGGGGCGGCCGCCCCGCTACTCCAATACAGACTCCCTACCCATCCAGTGGCTCAGGGAATCAGGACCGACACACTGCTCCAACCAGTGGCGCCTGGTTTTGTGCCATGGAACTCGCACCCGTGCTATCTGCATCCACCACCTACCCCTCCTAGTGCATGGAGTACACATGGCGGGTGCGCCCAAAGCAGGGGGCAAGTGGGATGGCAGTTTCCATCCAGTGATCGTGGGGCGCGGGCGTCCTGCAGACCACGATCTGAGTTTTTCCATAATGTTGCGCACGACGCGCGGGAAAACCGGGAACTGGCCTGGGCACAAGATTAATGAAGAAGCAAAGAATACCTCAAGAGACTAACCTCTTTGGTGCCCCTGCATGTGCACTTATTAGGGCCTACCCCGATGACACTCTGAAGCGCGTTCAGGGCAGGCACGGGGGCTTGTGTCGGTGCAACAAACCCTGGGTCTGTTGCCCGGACTGTGCACAGGCACGGGAACAAGATTACGGCACCAAGCCATGCTAGAGTACAAGAGACCAAGATCTTCAAAGGACCAACATGCAGATCAAGAGGACCAAGGTTGAGCCAGAGAAGTAAGATACCACCAAGAGAAAAGCCTCCCTTGCCGGGCAGACGAGCTCGGCGACGGCGGAGCCACCCCGGAAGAGAACATCCAAGACGTCCCGGCAGGGCCTACCGGGACTCATGGAGGCAAAAACCACCTAACCAACCACTCCACACTGACCCACATCGTCAACCAGTGTGGTGTCAAGCCGCAAAGTGATTAAGCGGCAGCCACTCGCCACATGGCAGCCTCTTTCTACAGAAATACCTACAGATGACACCCGTCCTGTGACGTGTCAAGCAAGCAGGCGTGAAGCTGGCAAAATAGCCCGACAAGGCTTGTCGGGCCAATAACGATGTGACATTGAGCGGTGCATTTAATGCGCATTGTCAGCCTGCAGAGTTAGGTATGATAGCACTGTTTGCTATCTTATCAGTGCATAATGACTGATTTGCCACTATGGTGACCCCTTAATCTATAAAAGGAGGCCCGTGGCAGCCATAGAACAGGTTATAAGATTGGAAACCCACACATTCATACGTGCGTAGCAACTGTCGCCCATAGGCAACCCTGCCATGAAAGTGTACTGCGCTCCACCATCATTCTTCCACCATCAATCCACCAAAGCATGAGTAGGGATTTATGCCTCACGGCAGCCCGAACCTGGGTAAAATTGCCCTTGTGATTTTTGTCGTGTTGCCCCACGCTCTTCTGCTCTTTGTGCAACGTGACATCCCCGCTGACGAACCAGCAAGGGACCCTTGGTCCCATAGGTGGCCGTGGTTTCCATGTGTGGGGAAAACAGACAGGGGTATGTGTTTTCCCGTGACTCATGCACGGACAGGACCAGGCCATGCCAGAGTACAGGAGACCAAGATCTTTGAAGAACCAACATGCAGATCAGGAGGACCAAGGTCAAGCCAGAGAAGTAAGATACCACCAGGAGAAAAGCCTCCTTTGCCGGGCAGACAAGCTCGGCGAGGGCGGGGTCGCCCCCGGAAGAGAGCATCCAAGACGTCCCGGCAAGGCGTGTCGAGACTCACGGAGGCAGAAACCACCTCACCCAACCACTTCGCCATGACCCACATCGTCAATCAGTGCAGTGTCAAGCCGCAAAGTGATTAAGTGGCAGCCATCCACCACATGGCAGCCTCTTTCTACAGAGATACCAACAGATCACACCCGTCTGCGACGTGTCAAGCGAGCAGGTGTGAAGCTGGCAAAATAGACCGGCAAAGCTTGCCGGGCAAGCAATGATGTGACGTTGAGCGGCGCATTTAATGCGCTTTGTCAGCCTACAATGTTTGGTATGATAGCACTGTTTGCTATCTTATCAGTGCATAATGACTGATTTTCCATTGTGGTGATCCCTTAATCTATAAAAGGAGGCCCGTGGCAGCCGTAGAAAAGGTTAGAATGTTGGAGACCCAAGCATGCATACGCGTGTAGCCACTGTTGCCCATAGGCAACCCTGCTGGGCAAGTGTACTGCGCTCCACCACCATTCTTCAACCATCAATCCATGAAAGCAGAAGTATGATTTTACGCCTCATGGCGGCCCGAACCTAGGTAAAATTGCCCATGTGATTTATGTCGTGCTACCCCATGCTCTTCTACTCTTTGTGCGATGTGACATCCCCGTGCCGAACCAGCAAGGGACCCTTGGTCCCATAGGTGGTTGTGATTTCCCAAGACATCTTTGGCGCCCAGGTAGGGGGATCACTTGCGTGAACCTGAAAGCGTAGGCAACGCACCCTGTCCGTGGTAACCCGCTCAAAGTTTTGGGCATTTATGACGCCTACGAAGATACGAAGACTAAGAGGAGCTCTCCCCACGCCTGCATTATTTCGTCACCACATCTCGGCGTAGCCACATCTACGGCGAGGATTGCTGCTGATGGTGATGTGCTCCCCTAGGCGACACCTGCGGCACGCCCGATGTTCAAGTGTCGTTCAGGGAAAGGGGGCAATGCGTGCGGGCACAAGGTCCCTCTCTTTCGTCCCTTCCCATCGCCAGTGCTCGAGCCACCTTGACCTTGGTGTCATCAATGTCGATGATTACCGCGCGATACTCGGTCCAGTATTTGCCCTGTTTTGGGAAATCCTGAGCGAAGCGCTGGTATGAGTTAGTTGCTTGATGCCTCGGCCAACGTGCTACGAAAAGGCCATCTGCGTTGGCATGATCCGTGCAACAACCGCCGCCTGCCTGTTTCGAAGGGGAAGGGGGAAATGGAAGGGGGGCCAGAAGGGCCCGACACCATGCCTCACTACCTGCCAAGCGCACATGGCATGTATCGGTCTCTGCCGGGAACGAGAGAGCTACCCGTTTGGCTTCCGCTCCTCCGGACGTCGTGAGCATGCCAAGCGCGCGTGGCCCGACGGAGAGAAAAGGGACTAAAAAATAAAAGCTAAGTCTACGTCATCGTTTCTTGTTGATGCATTTAGATTTTTGCGGTTGTTTACCCCTTTGACTTTAGTAAGCGTTCGTACTGTGAAAACCTTCACGTGATGGAACCTTGGCTAGATTGTTTGATCTGACCATCACCCGGTCCTGACCCATGCTTGCAGGACGAGAGTCTGCATCGAGAGTTGCCTAGGAAAAACCTGTTAAGACGCATCCATGCCAAGATGAGTGTTCAGGGCCATACCCTTACGACAATCGTGGCAATATGATAATGGCAGGCATCCAGAACAGACATAAGGATTGACCATGCAAACGCAAGCATATAAAGCTGAAAGGGATAAACACGTATATGAGATTCAACAGAGAATATCAGCTCCACGCAAACACAAGAAATATAGTGCCTAAACACAAATCATACATCATGTTTTATTACAGGATAACACAAGAGCAACTGTCACATCCCTAGCTTCTGGTGCTGCCTAGTGTGTGCATCATGTTTAAATTCAAATAAAACTTGAACTGAGGAGATTTGGAAGCCTCAAAACCCTGAAATATTGAACATTTTTAAGGACTTAATCTTGGGACTTTGAATTTAAATCATTAGCTATTTGAATTTGAATTATATTCATATAATTAGAATATAATTTCAAATACCCCTGAAATATTTTATGAGCTTTTGGAAAAGTCCATCTAGCAAATAAAAATATTCAGAGGAGTTTTTGACATTGTTTGAATTTGTTTAAATTCAAAACAGTGGCAAAACAAATTTAAAAAAAATAGAAAACAGAAATAGGAAAAGCAGAGAGGAGAGAAAACTACCTGGCACTCACCTGGCAGCCCAGCCGGCCCAGCTCCTCCAGCGGCCCAGCCCACCGCCGCTTCCCCCCCCCCCCTGTCGTCTTCCTCCCTCGCCAGAAGGACACGGGCACGCGCCCGGCGCGCGCGGCCACGCGCCCCGGCCACCTCCTCCCTGCCTGGCTGCCTCCTCCTCCTCTGGATGCCTCTCCCGAGCGCCACGCAACCCTCTAGCCCTCCTACTCTCCCCGTGCCCCTCTCCTCTCTCTCCCCGGAACGCTCTCCCCCTCCTCTGTTCTCCTCACCGAACGCGCCCGCCGCCGCCGACGAGAACCACCGTCGCCACCGGCCACCCCATGCCTCGCCTAAGCGCCAAGAAGCTCCGCCCCGTCCCCCTCTTCCTCCTCACCAAGACGGAAGGCGCCGGAAGCCCTGGATGCTGCCAGCTTCGCCGTTCCCCTCCTCGGCCACCGCGGGTCGCCGCCGTCAAATCCGTCCCCGTCCGGCCTCCCTCAAGCTCGCCGTCCACCTCTACAGGGTCTACGTGAGCTCTCCGTCCGTTTCCCCCTCTCTGTTTCGTCGTTCGCGCGCCGTAGCTAGGTTATCTACCAAGGCCGAAACCCCACCGCCGCCGGCCATGCCGCCGCCGTTGCTCTAGCTAGCGTAGCTCGCGTCCGACCTCAGGCCCGTGCTCAGGAGCTCCCCAGAAGGCCAAGTCCACCACCCGTTTCCCCTCCCGTGCACCCTAGTGCCGAAACAGCTGAGACCCGAACTCTGGCAGACGCCGCGGGTTCCACTCCGGCGAACTCCGGCCACCCCCGCACCTCCCGTTGGTCCCCCTAGATGCGCACGGGCACGGGCTATCCTCTGGTGCTCCTGGCGCGTCGATCTGTCGACTCTGGCGAGTTCCGAGCGAACTCCGCCGCGGTTCGAGGTCACCGCCGGCGAAACTCCGGCGGGAGCTGAAGTGGCTCCGTCATTAGGAGCTAACCCAGCTAGTTAAGCAACCTACAACCACTGACAGTGGGCCCCACCCCTGGTCAAACCCCAGTCAGCGCTGGGTTTGACCGGGATTAGATCCTGTGTCACTGACCTGTGGACCCCGCACGTCAGGTTTGACCTGGACCTGGCCGTTGACTCGCTGACGTCATGCTGGTGTCAGGCTGACGCAGTTAAATCATTTACTGGATTTATTATAATCAGGAAATTTCAGAAAATGCCTAAAACTTCTAAAATTCATAGAAATTCAACCGTAACTCCAAATTAAATAATTTATATATGAAAAATTATCAGAAAAATTCAAGGAATCCATATGTACCATTTTCATGCATGTTAGAACAACTTATAGCTGCTGTATAGCACAAATCAATTAAATGGCATTTGAATAATCACATATGGAGTTTGAATTTGAATCTTGTATTCAAACCAACCTCATTTAATCTATTGCTAGTTGCATTAGCTCAAAAGACATTCATATTGCCATGTCATGAGCATGCATCATATTGTGCATTGCATTGATTGTATTTCTTCTTTGTTGCCGGTATCTGTTCCCTCCCGGTAGACGATGTTCCGACGTTGTGATCATTGACACTGATGAAGACTCAATGCTATCTTCAGAAGTGCCAGGCAAGCAAAACCCCCTTGTTCATTCCGATACAATCCTACTCTCTCGCTCCTGCTCTCTTTTACTGCATTAGGACAACAACGATTCATCTATTACTTGCTGCGGTAGCTGAACCCCTTTTTCCTTTGCATGACCTGTCATTGCCACAGTAAATAGATGAAACCCACTAGCATGAGTAGGAGTTGTTTGAGCCCTGTTGTGCCTACTCATTCATGCTTGTTTGTCATGCCTGTTACTGCTTAGAGTTGAGTCAGGTCTGATTCATCGGGGATGAATCAGAGGTGTGTGAACATGTCCTACTGTGTGTGAGCTAAGTGTGTGAATACGATTTGGTAAAGGTAGCGGTGCGAGGCCATGTAGGAGTACATGGTGGGTTGTCTCATTGCAGCCGTCCTCAGGAACTGAGTTCTGTGTTTGTGATCCATGATTCAGCTACTACCACGCATTGGGCCCGAAACCAATGGACCCTCTCGGCTTCTTGATCACCCTTGTCCTCTGTCCAGGAGTTGCAAGTAGTTTCTGGTGTTTGTAGTATGCTGGAGGCCGTGGGCAGCGCTGACCGGAGGGGTGGGCTGTGATGCGGTAGGCACATGGCACGGTGTACCGGGCGCCCGTTTGGTGTCTCGGGAACCCTGTTCACATCGTTTGGGGCTGTGAGCGAAACTCCGGCCGGATCTCCTCATGGATGGAACCCGAATAGGCGATAAACCTGGACTAGAGACTTGAGTGTTTTGGCAGGCCGTGGCCGACACCCACGTTGGGCTTCCGCTTGAAGGTTGCCGAGTACATGTCGTGTAAACGGCGGTAAGTGGTGAGAGCGTGTGTGAAGAAGTACACCCCTGCAGGGTTAACATCATCTATTCGAATAGCCGTGTCCGTGGAAAAGGACTTCTGGGTTGCCTGTACAGTTCATAGACAAGTGAAAGTGGATACTCTAAAATACGCAAGATAAGCGTGAGTGCTATGGATGGCGTTCTCGTAGGGAGACGGGAGCGGACCCATAGTGGTGTATTGATATGGTGAATATGTGGACTCGTGTGCGCCACCTCAAAAGAGTTACATTGCAGTCGTAGTTCAGGATAGCCACCGAGTCAAAGCTGGCTTGCTGCAGTTAAACCCCACCATCCCCTTTGTTGATAATGGTGCATATGTAGTTAGTTCTGATGTAAGTCTTGCTGGGTACATTTGTACTCACGTTTGCCTAATTTATGTTTTTGCAGAGAGACTTCAGTCTCACTAGTAGTTCCACGTGGACTTCGACATTTAGCTTATTACCTCAGCTACGATCTTGTGCCCTCGGCAGGATCTGGTAGATAGTCAGGCTTCTCAGCCTTTTTCATTTATAGTTGTCTGTACTCAGACATGTTAAGCTTCCGCTTGTGCTTTGATTTGTATGCTCTGAGTGTTGGGTCATGAGACCCCTGTTTGTAATATCTCGCTCCTCGGAGCCTAATAAAATACTTGAGTTGTAGAGTCATGTTGTGATGCCATGTTGTATTTGCACATATCGAGCATATTGTGTGTATGTTATTGAAATGCTTGGTATGTGTGGGATCTGACTATCTAGTTGTTTATCTTTAGTAGCCTCTCTTACCGGGAAATGTCTCCTAGTGTTTCCACTGAGCCATGGTAGCTTGCTACTGCTCCGGAACACTTAGGCTGGCCGACATGTGTCCTTCTTCGTTCCTGTGTCTGTCCCTTCGGGGAAATGTCACGCGATGAATACCGGAGTCCTGTTAGCCCGCTACAGCCCGGTTCACCGGAGTCCTGCTAGCCCAGTGCTACTGCCTGGATTCACTCGCTGATGACCGACACGTTCGATGCTGGGTCATGGATGCCTGTCCCTGTAAGTTAGTGCCACTTTGGGTTCACGACTAGCCATGTCAGCCCGGGTTCTTTGTCATATGGATGCTAGCGACACTATCATATACGTGAGCCAAAATGCGCAAACGGTCCCGGGCCAGGTAAGGTGGCACCCGTGGGAATACCGTGCGTGAGGCCGCAAAGTGATATGATGTGTTACATGCTAGATCGGTGTGACTTAGGATCGGGGTCCCTACAGCGTTGGTATCAGAGCCAGGCTGCCTGTAGGATTACCAAGCCAAACTGGTCGAAGTTGAGTCTAGAAATTCTTTAGTTATATAAGGGAATTGATTGTGGGATGGAACGTAAGGCTCTTTTTACTCCTTATACCTCATGGCCTTCTGATCCGAGTCATCATCTTCTCTTCTACGGGGATTAAGAACTAGGCTATCTCTTCTTTCCATCAGGATCACATGTTTCTAATCCGTAGACTTATAAGATTGTTCGATTTAAGCTTGAGTTCAGTTCCTACTACTTCCGTATGTTAACTGTTGATCTCGAAACCTTGGTATTGTGCTTCTGAGTGGCTATGCCACCATTTTTGTAGCATGTCTCAAATCTTTTTGAGCATTTATAGCCGTTATGCTGTCCGAGTCATCCCAGGTTTCTAAACAGTCTGATGCATTTGCAAATCCGTTCTTCCCGTTCCCGATGTCCTTTTGGTCAGATTAATCACACAAATTAGTGAGTTGAGGTACTTTATTGCCTCGACATATATGTTGGAATAATTATTATGACCCTAGGTGTTTTAGGGAGTCACCTAGTAATCTAGCAAAGTCTTGTGTTCCCAGTGTGAAGATTCTGGCCTTTATTATCGAAAGCATCCTGTGATGCCATTTAGTTAGTAGGCATTCTATTCCTGGGTTCTTGAACCCGAGATTCACCCTACTTACATCATGTTGATAGTGTTGCTAGTTCCTTTAGGATATTAGTAACCTTTGCGATAGTCCTCAAGGTTCGTGGTACATCCTTCTTCCAATTACCATGAACCATTCTTGGCAGGAGTTCTTCTGAACCAAAAGATGACAACAAGAGTGCTCTCGATGAGTTCTCCATGCTATGTTGTGACTCTGCCAGCTCAACCTTTCTGCATGGGTTATCCGGAAGAATTATGTTGAACTTGGTTCGACATACTAATCTATGCCTCCACAACTCAGGAAGTTATATGTTCCTTTGAGTTGTCCCTTTTTAGTTGTCTACTGACCTTCGTCTATCAATTGATAGTCAAGAGTATGCGTGCGTTCGTTTATCGATGCCTATTACTCTTGTGGTCCGTCAAGCCATTCTATCGCGGAATGACTAGGAGAAACAAACTCCAGTACCTCTTCCATATCCAGGATTGGGTCAAAGAAGTCGTACTCCGCAGATCAAATTGCTAATCTTGCTTCTGCTCTGTTCTACCTTGGAGTATTACCATCTTTTATATCGGGATTGTTATAGGAATTGCACACCATCCTATGAACTCTTGGTAGTGATACTTCTCACCATCATTAGTCATTCCTCGGTCCTCTTGTTGATGCAACCGGAATACTGACAAATGAATTGTGATGTGTGAAATCAATACCCCCAGCAACCTCGTTGCTTGGTAGTTAAAGGATAATAATTTCATTCTTAGCGTGTTGGTTTTTGAATCATCCTTCTAAGACTGATCGTGCTACCTAGTCCTTATTTCGGTGCACCCTTCGATTGATGAGTTAGGATCTTGTCAAGTCCTCACTCATTTGATCATATCGTCTTGCCCTCAAAAGCGAGATTGTTCTCGAGCTTAGTAACATACCGGTGGTTCGTGATTTTCCGAATATCTTCTCGGAAGTATTACCAGGTTGTCCCCTGACTGTTATGTTGAGCTCGTGATCAAGTTGGTTTCTTGTGAACCACCTTCTCTCCAAGAATCGGTGTTAGATATCCCTGAGCTAGTTGGTTAAGCTAGACAACAACTTGGAGAGTTGGAAGATAAAAGCTTGCCTGACTTAGTTCGTTCCAAAGGGATATTCTTGTGTAGTGTGTGTTGAAGAAAGATGATATCTTCATCGATTGGTCCCTGTGATCAGTTGCTGGATCTATTATCTTACCCAAACCTTTGATTGAGTATGGGCTATCGTCAAATCAAATCAGAACCAACGATGCTCGTAATGTTGTCTTACTCGTGGGTTTTCCTCGAGCATACACCGTTATATTCCTGGGTCTGACCAATGCTATCACCGTGTTCACTTAACTATGGAATTCCTTTTAAAAAGGAAACCCAGATGAATTGTTGTTGAGCCCATTGACAACATCCTTATCTCCTCCATGATTTTGTTGAACATTAAGATAGTGTTGGAAACTTTTGAAAGCATTTGTTCATGCTAGCTCATGAAGCATATGTTTGGATGAAGGTAGTGACTTCCTTTAATTCATGTGCATCTGATGCAAGTTGCCGCCGTGGATTCGAGAAAGTCAATGTTGCTTTCTTTGGAATCATTCCAAATCAGTCATGCACACGTGCGAAGAATTCTGTGGTTTGAAGACTTGCAACCTTCAATCTATATGTATCCCTAGCACACCAAGCCACTGATTGATTTGTTCAAGGAGAAGGAGTTCCGTCATAAGAGCTAATCCGGACTTATGTAAGGACTTCGATATCCTCGATGATGGTTCCCAACCTGAACTCGGTAGTGTTTTTATTGTAAGACTACCACGTGGTCATGCTTGTCTAGGACATCGTGTTCACACATGTGTAGCAGAACCAGCTCATGTTTTGGAGTTTGCTATCGTAGTTCATTTCCCGAGAATCTCGCAACGTTGTCTCGTCGAATTGTGTTGCAAACTTTCATTTATCTTCCTAGACTCGATGAGTCTGGAATATCCTGACACCAACCAGATCTGAATCTCAGGCAGATATGATGGTTGGAACATTTTCCAAGAACTATAATATTGGTCCCTCGATAACCGGTAAGGTGGATGTCATGGCCAACACACCCAGCCGGAAGACCCATTATTATAGTATCTTGATTGAAGAAGCTGGCCACCTTCCCATAAGGACTTCGTAGGATTTACTCCCTAGTTGTGCCTTATGATTTGTTGTGTTCCCGAAGTCCGACCTTTTACTTGATGTTCTAGATACCAGACCATTTCTATGAATAGGTTACACTAGCACATCAAGGAGAACATTAGAAGCGGAGTGCTAAATGTCTCTCGGTCGATTATCCAGATTTTATTTCCTTGGCCCCGCCAAGGGTGAAATCTGAGAAAGTGTTATCTTCCTTTGCATCTGCATCTTCCACCGGTATTCATCATGGTAGTAAGTTGTGTTGCCAGGATCCTTGACACGGATATTGGTAAAATCTTGATGATTATGGAAATGCTCGAGTTCTTGAGAGCACGCGCAAGTGCTAGGTTTGATCGTCGACATTAACTGTATAGTGCTCTCAGTTTCCTCGGCAATGCTATGACCTTTTCAAACAGTGAATTCACCCTTTATTGTTGGGTTCTTCCCCAGTTATCAGAATCATTCCCAGCATTTGCATTTTGTTCCCAGCTTGCACCGCCAATGTGCCATTCTACCACGGGTCTCTTCCATTTCCGGTGATAAGCAAATTCATCCATTACGTTGTCTTCAACAAGGTAATCCACATCATCCAAGTCCGAGTATGCCATTCTACCGAACCCCTCCAAACGATCGCTCGAGATTTTCCTTAGGCTGGTATAAAGAGTTTCAATGATCTTTGAATCAAAGGTAATTCTTTTTGCCACTTAAGGGGATATATCCACAAGTCACCTTCCCTAAGGTGCCCCGTTATGGTATCATGGCAACTCAACTCTTCGCTACGTTAACAATCGTTTACCACCTTCTTAAGTGTGGAATTATTGTCCACCTAGTGAACCTTCGTCATCCGTCCTTTCCACCCCTTTTGATGTGTATCTCGTCTCTCAACCCAAGAGATGGTTCAATGTCTCATCCCATGAGTTGATCCGGAGTTGTTCGGTCTTCGAGAAGATTGATCCTTCTAGAGTTTTCTTTCTCCTCTCGTTGTCATGTCGGTTGGAGTTCTTGGAGCAAGACACCAAGATAAGGATGGTGATCGAATCAATGTTCATTTGAAGTGCACCCTGGATCGTGAAGATTATGTTAGTTGGCGTTTTCCCTTCGTCTTACCCTACGCTTGAATCTCGGGACGAGATTCTTGTTTAGTGGGGGTGAGTTGTCACATCCCTAGCTTCTGGTGCTGCCTAGTGTGTGCATCATGTTTAAATTCAAATAAAACTTGAACTGAGGAGATTTGGAAGCCTCAAAACCCTAAATAAAAGAAGGGCAAAAACCCTAAAATCTCATTCATTGTTCCAAAATGCTCTTCTTAAATGTTTGATAATTTTTGGCAAGGGTTCTGGTCCCAACCAAAATATTGAACATTTTTAAGGACTTAATTTGGGACTTTGAATTGAAATCATTAGCTATTTGAATTTGAATTATATTCATATAATTAGAATATAATTTCAAATACCCCTGAAATATTTTATGAGCATTTGGAAAAGTCCATCTAGCAAATAAAAATATTCAGAGGAGTTTTTGACATTGTTTGAATTTGTTTAAATTCAAAACAGTGGCAAAACAAATTTAAAAAAAATAGAAAACAGAAATAGGAAAAGCAGAGAGGAGAGAAAAGTACCTGGCGCTCACCTGGCAGCCCAGCCGGCCCAGCTCCTCCAGCGGCCCAGCCCACCGCCGCTTCCCCCCCTTGTCGTCTTCCTCCCTCGCCAGAAGGACACGGGCACGCGCCCGGCGCGCGCGGCCACGCGCCCCGGCCACCTCCTCCCTGCCTGGCTGCCTCCTCCTCCTCTGGATGCCTCTCCCGAGCGCCACGCAACCCTCTAGCCCTCCTACTCTCCCCGTGCCCCTCTCCTCTCTCTCCCCGGAACGCTCTCCCCCTCCTTTGTTCTCCTCACCGAACGCGCCTGCCGCCGCCGACGAGAACCACCGTGGCCACCGGCCACCCCACGCCTCGCCTAAGCGCCAAGAAGCTCCGCCCCGTCCCCCTCTTCCTCCTCACCAAGACGGAAGGCGCCGGAAGCCCTGGATGCTGCCAGCTTCGCCGTTCCCCTCCTCGGCCACCGCGGGTCGCCGCCATCAAATCCGTCCCCGTCCGGCCTCCCTCAAGCTCGCCGTCCACCTCTACAGGGTCTACGTGAGCTCTCCGTCCGTTTCCCCCTCTCTGTTTCGTCGTTCGCGCGCCGTAGCTAGGTTATCTACCAAGGCCGAAACCCCACCGCCGCCGGCCATGCCGCCGCCGTCGCTCTAGCTAGCGTAGCTCGCGTCCGACCTCAGGCTCATGCTCAGGAGCTCCCTAGAAGGCCAAGTCCACCACCCGTTTCCCCTCCCGTGCACCCTAGTGCCGAAACCGCTGAGACCCGAACTCCGGCAGCCGCCGCGGGTTCCACTCCGGCAAACTCCGGCCACCCCCGCACCTCCCGTTAGTCCCCCTAGATGCGCACAGGCACGGGCTATCCTCTGGTGCCCCTGGCGCGTCGATCCGTCGACTCTGGCGAGTTCCGAGCGAACTCCGCCGCGGTTCGAGGTCACCGCCGGCGAAAATCCGGCGGGAGCTGACGTGGCTCCGTCATTAGGAGCTAACCCAGCTAGTTAAGCAACCTACAGCCACTGACAGTGGGCCCCACCCCTGGTCAAACCCCAGTCAGCGCTGGGTTTGACCGGGATTAGATCCTGTGTCACTGACGTGTGGACCCCGCACGTCAGGTTTGACCTGGACCTGGACGTTGACTCGCTGACGTCATGCTGGCGTCAGGCTGACGCAGTTAAATCATTTACTGGATTTATTATAATCAGGAAATTTCAGAAAATGCCTAAAACTTCTAAAATTCATAGAAATTCAACCGTAACTCCAAATTAAATAATTTATATATGAAAAATTATCAGAAAAATTCAAGGAATCCATATGTACCATTTTCATGCATGTTAGAACAACTTATAGCTGCTGTATAGCACAAATCAATTAAATGGCATTTGAATAATCACATATGGAGTTTGAATTTGAATCTTGTATTCAAACCAACCTCATTTAATCTGTTGCTAGTTGCATTAGCTCAAAACACATTCATATTGCCATGTCATGAGCATGCATCATATTGTGCATTGCATTGATTGTATTTCTTCTTTGTTGCCGGTATCTGTTCCCTCCCGGTAGACGATGTTCCGACGTTGTGATCATTGACACTGATGAAGACTCAATGCTATCTTCAGAAGTGCCAGGCAAGCAAAACCCCCTTGTTCATTCCGATACAATCCTACTCTCTCGCTCCTGCTCTCTTTTACTGCATTAGGACAACAACGATTCATCTGTTACTTGCTGCGGTAGCTGAACCCCTTTATCCTTTGCATGACCTGTCATTGCCACAGTAAATAGATGAAACCCACTAGCATGAGTAGGAGTTGTTTGAGCCCTGTTGTGCCTACTCATTCATGCTTGTTTGTCATGCCTGCTACTGCTTAGAGTTGAGTCAGGTCTGATTCATCGGGGATGAATCAGAGGTGTGTGAACATGTCCTACTGTGTGTGAGCTAAGTGTGTGAATATGATTTGGTAAAGGTAGCGGTGAGAGGCCATGTAGGAGTACATGGTGGGTTGTCTCATTGCAGCCGTCCTCAGGAACTGAGTTCTATGTTTGTGATCCATGATTCAGCTACTACCACGCATTGGGCCCGAAACCAATGGACCCTCTCGGCTTCTTGATCACCCTTGTCCTCTGTCCAGGAGTTGCAAGTAGTTTCTGGTGTTTGTAGTATGCTGGAGGCTGTGGGCAGTGCTGACCGGAGGGGTGGGCTGTGATGCGGTAGGCACATGGCACGGTGTACCGGGCGCCCGTTTGGTGTCTCGGGAACCCTGTTCACATCGTTTGGGGCTGTGAGCGAAACTCCGACCGGATCTCCTCATGGATGGAACCCGAATAGGCGATAAACCTGGACTAGAGACTTGAGTGTTTAGGCAGGCCATGGCCGACACCCACGTTGGGCTTCTGCTTGAAGGTTGTCGAGTACATGTCGTGTAAACGGCGGTAAGTGGTGAGAGCGTGTGTGAAGAAGTACACCCCTGCAGGGTTAACATCATCTATTCGAATAGCCGTGTCCGCGGAAAAGGACTTCTGGGTTGCCTGTACAGTTCATAGACAAGTGAAAGTGGATACTCTAAAATACGCAAGATAAGCGTGAGTGCTATGGATGGCGTTCTCGTAGGGAGACGGGAGCGGATCCATAGTGGTGTATTGATATGGTGAATATGTGGACTCGTGTGCGCCACCTCAAAAGAGTTACATTGCAGTCGTAGTTCAGGATAGCCACCGAGTCAAAGCTGGCTTGCTGCAGTTAAACCCCACCATCCCCTTTGTTGATAATGGTGCATATGTAGTTAGTTCTGATGTAAGTCTTGCTGGGTACATTTGTACTCACGTTTGCCTAATTTATGTTTTTGCAGAGAGACTTCAGTCTCACTAGTAGTTCCACGTGGACTTCGACGTTTAGCTTGTTACCTCAGCTACGATCTTGTGCCCTCGGCAGGATCTGGTAGATAGTCAGGCTTCTCAGCCTTTTTCATTTATAGTTGTGTGTACTCAGACATGTTAAGCTTCCGCTTGTGCTTTGATTTGTATGCTCTGAGTGTTGGGTCATGAGACCCCTGTTTGTAATATCTCGCTCCTCGGAGCCTAATAAAATACTTGAGTTGTAGAGTCATGTTGTGATGCCATGTTGTATTTGCACATATCGAGCATATTGTGTGTATGTTATTGAAATGCTTGGTATGTGTGGGATCTGACTATCTAGTTGTTTATCTTTAGTAGCCTCTCTTACCGGGAAATGTCTCCTAGTGTTTCCACTGAGCCATGGTAGCTTGCTACTGCTCCGGAACACTTAGGCTGGCCGGCATGTGTCCTTCTTCGTTCCTGTGTCTGTCCCTTCGGGGAAATGTCACGCGATGAATACCGGAGTCCTGTTAGCCCACTACAGCCCGGTTCACCGGAGTCCTGCTAGCCCAGTGCTACAGCCTGGATTCACTCGCTGATGACCGACACGTTCGATGCTGGGTCATGGATGCCTGTCCCTGTAAGTTAGTGCCACTTTGGGTTCACGACTAGCCATGTCAGCCCGGGTTCTTTGTCATATGGATGCTAGCGACATTATCATATACGTGAGCCAAAAGGCGCAAACGGTCCCGGGCCAGGTAAGGTGGCACCCGTGGGAATACCGTGCGTGAGGCCGCAAAGTGATATGATGTGTTACATGCTAGATCGGTGTGACTTAGGATCGGGGTCCTGACAGCAACTACGGCCCGTTACTTGGTCTGTTGGCTGGGTGAAGCCGTTTTAATGTCGAGGACCCTGGCTTCCCGAGAAGCGGCTTTCTCCTTGGCAGTTGTGATGTCGGCGCCCGCTGGCGGCTTCCTGAATCTGTCATCAAGGTTGAGGTCCGGATGGCGGCAGGCAATATTGCTCAAGACCATGAAGAGGGTGTCGTGGGCAAGCTTCCGGGACTCGGTTGCGGAACGCTCGCCCCTCCCCTCTTTGTGCACCTTTAGCTTCTTGATCAAATCATTGAAGAAGACTCCCAGCTTGGCGCTTGGGACCTCGTGCTTGCTGACTGAGAAAGTTGGGCCATCCATACCCATCGCCACAGCTGAGGCAGCAAGACGCTCGGTGACATCGATTAGGCTCTTGATCCAGAGGCTAGCTTGCTCAGACTGATTCTTCAGTTTAGCTTCCGCATCTTTCCGAAGAGGCTTGGCAGTATCCAGATCCTTGGACATCAGCTGTTGGCAGGACTCGATGGACTCTGCCGCGCTCTCCAAGGACCCAATCCTGGCCTTCATATCAGTGATGATGCCATTAGCAGTCTCGAGACTCTAGGTCTTGGAGGAGAGCTGCGATTGCACGTCGGCCAAGAGAGCCTCCACCTTTCGTGCTTCTTCTTTGAGAGCCTCAACCTCCATGGCGCTCCCAGCAAGATCTTTCGTCAATTTAGCCACCTGCTGGTCGAGATCAGTCTTGGCGGCAGATATGGCAGCCAGGTCATCGGTGAGTTTCTTCATTTGAGCGGCAGAATCGACAGTAATGGCATCGAGGGCACTCCGTGCTTGTCCTAGAATTCCTTGGTGCATTGACACACAAGAGCCTCCAGATTGTCATCCTTGACGCAAAGAGTGGCTTTGAGTTTCTCCTCCCGGAGGGAGATTTCTTGCTCTCTGGCGTCCAGTGATGCCTTGAGGTCCACCTAGCGTGCCTCGCGGGCCATGACGTCTTGCCTTGTCATCAAGAGCGTCTCTTACTGCCTCATGAGCACCTTGAACTACTTATCAGGCCACTCACGCAGCTCCAGACATTTGTCCTTTAGTTTCTGGTCCATCGTGTGGCGGACTCGCGCCGCTCCTTGAGTGCCTGCCACTGCAGGTCATGTCGGACCTACATCTCCTTCACGCCCGTCGCCATGGACACCAAGAAGGACAAGTCCATTGTGATGGTGTTTGAGTCATCGACCTCTCCAGCTCCCTGGTACTGCGGTGCCAGGAGGCATTGAAGCTCTTCATCGAGCTCCGCACTCATCATCAAGGATGGGACGGGGGCTGCGGTTACAGGCAACGGTACCACCAGGGCTAACGTGTTTGAGGAGGTTTGCGGGGTCTCCATAACGATACTAGAGGAGGGAAGTGGATCCATGGTTTGGAGGGGAAGTTCACCTCAACCACCACCTCCTCTTCCGAGGCGTCCGTTGAAGAATGCTCCACCACCGCCAAGGAATCCTGGGCATTCTCGGTAGCAAGGTCCTATCCCTCTGCGGCCACAATCCCAACGGCTCCATCCGCAGCAGCCCTCCCTATGTCAGCCACCATCTCCAGTAGTTCTGGCCTTTTGGCTTGGGGGTCTGTGGATGGGAAGACAGGCAAGCAACAACAAGACGTAAGTTTTAGGTAATGGGAAAGTCAGAAGAAGTAATCAGGACAAGAAAGGAAAAAGGGCATAAGTGGAGTACCTGGAGGAGTCTGCCGGGCAGGGTCCTCAGTTTCCCCGGCAGTGTCTGTTGCCGGGCCCTGTACTCCGCCCCCTATCGCGGCAGCCATGGCGGCTCTCTGCGCGGTTGCATCCACGGAGGGCTCTGTCGGGGATTCTTCGAATCGATCAACGAAGGAGGTATGCCCTTCCGGAAGGGGCTCGCCCTGTGTCATCTCACCACCACCTCCGATGGAAAGAACCGAGCCCCCACTTCCGGGACGAGGGATGGACTAGGGGCTTAGCACAGGATCCCCCGCTTCGCCTTGCACCAAGGCCGGCTCTCAGCGGTCCTCGGCGACCCAACGCGCCGGAGCCTCTTCCGGGGACGTTGGATGAGGTATTTCGTGTCCTCCTCCACTTCCCTGGCGAGAACAGCAGAACAAGAGGTTAGTCAGCAAGGGTAATCAAGTATGTCGGAGCTATTTTGAAAGGAAGGATCTTCCTTACTCTTCTTCAATTAGCATGGAGTTAAAGTTGAACTCCATGGGAGGCGAGGGCTCCCTTCCTCTCTTCGGAGGCGGAGGGGTAGAACTCTCCAGCAGCTTCGGCGCCCGGGTTGGTGCCAGGGGCTCCAGGGGAGGTGAGCTCTATGAAGAACTCGAGCCTGAATGGGAGCTGGAATCAACTTCCACATCCTCCGATTGCTCGGCGGGGGAAGTCTTGATCCGGGCAAGGCGAGGGGATTGGCGGCACGCCACTTCCACTTTGGTGACCTTAGTGGTGGTCTTATTTACCCTCTGGGCGGTTGGCGCTGGATTGGGGGCCGCCGCCCCCTGATTAGCAGTGCGCCTATGGGGGCGCTGGTCCAAAACTGGCTTGGGGGCTTGAGACCCAGCCACAAGCCACTCTTCCTCGAGCTCTACCACCTCGCCAATCTCCTCCTCCTCCTGAAGCTTCGTTGCCGCTGTGGCTAAGGCATCAAGCCCGACAAGGTTATCCCCGGTAAGCTCTTCCCCGGCAACACCTTCCGTGGCTTGCACCTCACTGCCACAGTGAGAAGAACTCTCATCCTTAGCTTTCCCCTTGCCCTTCCTGGCCTTCACGGCTATTTACACCTCCGCAAGGCGGCCGGCCTTGTCCTCCTCGACCCTCCTTAAGATATACGCCACATCCACAGAGGAGGTGCATTTGTACATCCCAGTCTCCACTCTGGTGGCCTTCTCCACCAGGGTGCTCGACAACTGGAGCTCTTCATCAAGGGTGGGCAGTCGCCAAGCACTTACCACCCCTTTAGTGTTGCAATCCGGCATCCATTTCAGTATCTGATCCCGGGATGAATTGACGTTCAGAGGGATAACAGTTGCCGGGAGCTTGAAAAGCTCGAAGCGGCCGGACAATTAGTCGCACAACCAGGCATGGCCATAAACCGACAAGTTGTTGGCCAATCCTGGGAGCAACCACATCATGGCCCTAGCATCGCCATATAACCAGGCGGGTCTATCCCTCTCCTGCAGCCGCGAAATGCAACAGAGAAGAAGCCCCAAATGCTCAATGGTTATCCCGGCAGCCTTCAAACGGGTAATCCTGTTAATTGTCGAGCGCAACCTATCTTCAATGAGGCCATGAGCGCTCCATTCCTTGCCATGCTCAGCACATTCCATTCGTGCTTCACAGAAATCAGGGGCTTCCTCATCCTGGATCTAGCACCAATCTCCTCTCCACTCATCCCACCTTTCACGCTGCCTCCCAGGGATATAATCCCAGAGTTTCCTCGCCACCCGTGGCATCCAACAAATGTTCCCGGAGCGGTGACCTTTGTTCTCCACCTGCAGAACAAAATAATTTCGGAACAGATCCACATTAGTGATGCAGAGCATCCTTCGGTCATCCCCATGGACATACCATCGTCTCACCAAGTACCAAGAGGACCCATGACAAGAGCATGAGCTAGAGCTCTCGAGACCGAGGTGACTTCTCTCCTTAGTGATATCTCATATGATCCTCATGAGACATGGCTACTACCTAAGTCCGAAATGTTGTGCATGATTAGGTACCAAGAGGACCCTCCCGAAGATGCACATGAAGATGGTAAAGCCACCAAGTCCACGGAAGAAGAGAACCAACAGAAGAAGGCAAGGACAGCTTCCAGGCACCGGATATTCGGCCATGGCCCCAGACATCTGGCCCCTGGAGATCTACCCCTCAGCCACGGGTCTGTAGTAGAAGATACAGGGACTGGACATCCGGCGGCCACCCCGGACATCCGGCCCTCTGTACCGGACATCTGGCCTCCAGCCCGAACATCCGGGCACGCCATCCAAGGAGCACAGAAGGCTGCCCTGACGGCCCGGACATCCGGCCATCACACCGGACATCCGGCTCCTCCCAAAGCCCCGGACATCCGGCCCCTCCACCCGGACATCTGGCCTTGTCTATCCAGAGAGAAGCAAGGCCGACTCCACCAGCCCGGACATCCCGCCCGACAGCCCGAACATCTGGCCCCTCGCGAGCGCCCGGACATCCGGCCCGATGTCCGGACATCCGGGCCCCTCCTGCCTGCCTGCAGCACCTCCGGGCCGATGACCATGTATCCCTTCGCCCCTTAGACTATATATACTGCCTCTGCACCTCTGTTTTAGGGTTAGCATTGGTTTAGCTCATTTGAGATAGAGCTTTGCTCATCCACACAGATCTACTCCTCGTGAGGGACCGACACCTCCATCCGGAGAAGATCCACCTGGATTCAAGACCTCCATTCGGAGAAGACCATCAAGACCTCCTCACGGAGAAGAATGGTTACCCTTGTATCGTCCCTTGTTGACTTTGGATCTCGTGTTACTTTGTGCCTCGATGATTTAGCACTTGTGTGATCATATTCGTGTTGGTTGAATGCTTTCTCTTGCGTTTCCCCGTGATTTCCCTCATTCCCCTCTGCGCGTTCTTCATGTTCCTCGTAGGGATCCTCTCCAAACGTGAAAGATCGGCCCCTAGGGTTCCGGCCTACATCATCTTGGTATCATGAGCCACGTTGATCACGTTCTTGGAGCCCCTACCCCTTGTTATCTAGCTTGATTTTGTTGTTTTCGTCCTAAATCCAAAAATCCCCACCAAAAATAGCCCCAATTTTTTTTGTGATTTGTTGGTGTGATGAAGTTTAGTTGGATTTGATCCACGGATCTACTTTGCATCGAGTGGATCTAGCTTTTCCCCATCTTTTCTACGATTTCCATCCACAAATTCGTCTGAATTTTGCCCTGGAGTTGCCCTTGTTCCCGTGGAGTTCATCCCGTTCGGCCATGATCCAGGAGCCCGGACATCCGCCCGAGTCCCCGGACATCAGGTGTACCGGACATCCGGCCACTGGCCCGGACATCCGGCCCCTGCCAGCTGCAACTCCATCCCCTGCACCATTTTCAGCCTAGTTTCACCAAATTTTGCCCCGGTGCCCACGCGTACTTCCGCATACCACCACCGCTTTCCGCAAGCACCACCACCGCTCACCGCTACCTCCTATGACGATGTTGACTCGTTTTGGTCTTTGAGATTTTGGGTTATGGTTCTCGTGTCCTATTGTGTTTCGGCTATATAGGTACGGTTCGACGTCAACATCACCACCGCTCATCTTCATCGACTACTCATCATCGCCAAGGACGGTAACCTCGAGGACATCTTTGTCATTTCCATGCCATTTGCATTGATAACCACATAGCCTTACTTTTGCGTTGCTTACCCATTGAGACTAGCCATTGAGTATTGCCGGCAACGTGACTTGTGCACATTAGTGCTCATACTCCATAGCATACATACCATACCATAGTGGTGCATATCTTGGCATCATATTTTGTGTCACAAAGGTGTCATCGCATACACAATTGCTATCTTGGTTCATGAAGTTTTGCATGAGAAAAGAGCTCAAAAGTGAAAGAGCCACACAAGCTTTTAAGCAAAGAGGGAAAGATAAGCAAAGAGCTTCTAAGCAAGAACCATAGCATCATACTACATTAAGATTGTCATATCCGATCATCTTGGATCATATCACTGAAATACCATACATATAGCATACTTGGGATAGAGGTCGTTGCATTTTTGCCTAGTAGGTTGTGCACAAGTTCTGTATCCGCCTATTGTGCAATTGTGCTAGCGTCTCTCTTGTATTGTGCAACAAGAGCATTTTCGTGGATTCCATATCTTGGCTCATTTTTGGTTTGCGCAATCCCACTTATCTATTTGCGTGTGTGTTTCCGTGTACCACTACTTGCTTGGTCTACTTGTTGCATTTGCAAATTTGTGAATCTTTTCCAACATTATTGAAGCTCACTTACAATTGCATCAAATTTTGTGCCACCATCCTAACCAAGCTCCACTATAACCTTTTACTTGTGTAGGTGTGAGAACCGACAAGAATTGGTACCAATTGTGCTATTTCATTGTCCGCATTTGAGTGATCTTGATTCATCGTCAACATCGGTCAAGGTACATTTGGTACAAGTTCTTCTCCTTCTCCCACTCACATTTTTGCTTGGAATGATGGATAGGCCAAGTACTTCTACCAACCCACTCTTCATCGAGCAAGACGACGACATGTCATCATTCGTCACCAAGAGCCACCTCTTTGGTGCACAACGAGCGTTGCATCAAGAGCAAAAAGCGATGACCGACCGCATCGACAATCTCGCCACCGACTTGCGACTCTCCGAGCAACGCACAAGGGACTACTTCGACAACAAGCTCGATGCTCACAAGCAAGAGAACGATGCAAGAATGGACGAGATCCGCGCCTTGTTGGTGAACCGTCATCCTTCAACTTCTTCATACTCAAGACGAATCCGCTCAAGTCGACACTCCGACGACACCTTCTCCGGCTCAAGTACACCGACATCGAACACTCTTTGACGAGCCGCGCGTCAAGACCGTCATGCATCTCGCACTCCTCTACACGACAAGCATTCACAAGAGCAAGTCGACGAGCAAGTTCTTTGTCATCAACCACACCAAGTTGCTTTTGCACAAGCTCAAGAACGACAACATCAACGTCGCCAAGAGGAAGAACGAGCGTGTCTACATCAAGAGGAACAAGACGCCGAGGCTCAACGTCTTCAACAACAACAATGTGAAGCACAAGCTCTTGAGGCGCAATGTGCTTCAAGAATCAAGTCGAGCAATCGCCAACCGCAACCGAGATCGGTGCAATCAAGAGGAAGCACTTCGAGAAGAAATCCAAGAGCGGAACTACCAACTGCGAGTGCAATGTCAAGTTCCTCAAGCTCCTCAACAAGCCCGACAAGTTCCTCCTCAACCTCAAGTTCAACAAGAGCAAGATGATAATGGACTTCCTCCACGCCAAGAGAAATTTGATCATGGACTTCCTCCACACAAAGAGCAACATGCAATTGATTATCTTCCACGTCAAGGGTGTCATCATCACCCTCGCCAACAACACAATGAAGAGCAACGCTATGGCAAGCTAAAAATCACAATGCCCAAGTTCAATGGAAGCAATGATCCCAAAGAGTACCTATCATGGGCATTGAAGGTCAACAAAATCTTTCGTTTGCACAACTATGAGGAAGAGAAGAAGATCTCTATGGCATCCCTTGAGTTCCAAGACTATGTGCTCACATGGTGGGAACAAGTCCTTGAGCGCCGAGAAGCAAGAGGTGAACCTCCAATCACCACTTGGGCTCAAATGAAAAATGTCATGCGAGCATGTTTTGTGCCCACCTGCTACAACCATGATCTCTTCAAGAAGCTCCAACTCCTCAAGCAAGGAACATATAGTGTTGAAGAATACTACAAGTAAATGGAGATAGCCATGATTCAAGCCAATGTCACGGAAGATGATGAGCAAACTATGGCAACTTCTTGAATGGACTCAATCATCCCATCAAGAAGATTGCCGACTTCCAACCCTACTCCAGCCTCATTCAGCTCGTGCATCAAGCTACGAAAGCTGAACATCAAGTGCAAGATGACTTCAAGTACGCCAAGTACTCATCCAAGACCTATGGCTTCTCCAACAACCAAGCTTCAACGAGTCCTCGAACTTCTACCTCAACCAAGCCATCTACAAGAAACGACGAAAAGTCAAGTTACAAGAAAGCTTCGAAAATCTCAAGTCGTCTTCCTACTACTACAAGCAACTCCAAGCCGCGTGCTTCATCATCTACTCCAACCGATGAGACCGTCAAGACAAGCTCCTTCAAGTGTTTCACTTGCGGCGGCCGAGGCCACAAGTCCTACCAATGCACAAACAAGCGCACCATGATCCTCAAAGATGATGGAACCTATGACTCCATGAGTGAAGAGGAGATGGAAGCCCTTGAGCAAGTCGCCATGCACCGACGCGTGAACGAGGATGAAGATGAGCAAGTCTTTTGTGATGAGGATTCGAGCCCCGCTCTCGTTGTCTCCGAAGTCTTGACTCTTCAACATCAACAAGAAGAAGACCAAAGATGCCACATCTTCCACACTAATGCCGACATCAATGGAAGGTCTGTCAAGGTCATCATCAATGGCGGTAGTTGCCACAACTTGGCAAGTGAAGAACTATGCTCCAAGCTACAATTGGTCAAGATGAAGCACCTGCACCCCTACAAAGTCCAATGGCTAAGCGATTCCGGCACTATATGCATTGAGCATACGGTCCGAGTCTCCTTCAAAATTGGTTCATATGAGGACACTTTGGAGTGTGATGTCGTCCCGATGTCCGTTTGCCGCCTCCTTGTTGGTAGGCCTTGGTAATTTGACCGCGGAGTCATCCACAACAGGTGTACCAATCACTATAGCTTCAAGATGAAAGGGAAGGAGTATGTGCTATGACCTATGTCTCCTAGTCAAGTGATAGCCGACAAGCAAGTCACCCATCGTGGAGAGAAGAGTGATAAAGTGATCCACCCAAAAGAGAGTGAGAGCCACAAGCCAAAACCGAGTGCCTCCATGATGAGCGACAAGAAAAACTTAGTCCTATTTGCCACCAAAAGAGAGATGAGAGAAGTGTGTGAGAACCCATTGAGTGTTATGCACTTTGTCCTTGTGTGCAAGGATGGAGAACCAAAAACTAACACCTCTCATGATCTACCTTTAGTATTATCTTCTCTTTTGCAGGAATTCCAAGATGTTTTCCCCGATGAGCTACCTCCGGTTCTACCTCCTCTACGAGGCATTGAGCACTGAATCGACCTCATCCCCGGAGCACCTCTTCCAAAGAAACTCCATACCGCGTCAACCCCGAAGAAACTAAGGAGATCCAATGGCAAGTACAACACTACTAGGAAAAGGCATGCTAGTGGCGCACCAGTTTTGCCTTCTAATGGCGCACTACTGGTGCGCCACTAGCATCACGCCATTAGAATTAAATTCTAATGGCGCACCACTGGTGCGCCATTAGTATCTGGTGTTCTAATGGCGCACCACGTACTGCGCCATTAGTATTGCCCATAGTGCGCCACTAGTATCTGGTATACTAATGGCGCACCACATGGAAGTGCACCATTAGTAACAATTTTTTTATTTTTTTTCATTTTTTCTTAATCTCATGTCACCATTTCACATATGAGATATCCAACACATATATATACAACAAGCATCCATATAACAATCATATCCAACACACAAGTTTCATCATATATACATACATAGCCAACACATAGTTCCATCGTTACATATTACAAAAGTTTCACATTGTTCATCCAACACCGTTATCCATCAATTCACAAAAGTTTCACATTGATACAAAATAAAAACACAAATGGAAAAGAAGCACTCCTTCCATGCAAGCTTCCGTGAATTAAATCAAATCTGCAAAATGATAAACAAGAAGTTAGAAGAAGAAGAAGCAGAAGAGAAGAAGAAGAAGAAGAAGACTAGAAGAATACTAGAAGAAGAAGAACACTAGAAGAATACTAGAAGAAGAATAAGAAGAAGGATAAGAAGAATAAGAAGAAGAATTAGCTCTAAGTTAGCATATTAGAGCCAACTTAGGTAAAATGAAGCTAACATATGTCATTTTGGAAAAGAAGAAGAATAAGAAGAAGAGTATAAGCTTATTATGTAAACTTGATCATTTTGTACTAACATAAGTAATTTTGGAGCTAACCTATAGGAAACTAAGCATATTAGAGATAACATAGGTAAATAAGTATATATATATATATATATATATATATATATATATATATATATATATATCATTTTGGAGATCTGACATACCTGACATAGTTCAGTTCTCATTGTTCTTCTCCTTCTCCTTCCTCAGCCTGATGCACCAAGAGCGGCGAGGCGGTGGAGGCAGCTTTGGGATGTAGTCTTCTACCACAATTGGCGTGGTCATGTCGCCCAGCTGTGGGATTGCCGGCGCCACCACCGGTGTGTGGTCATTGTCAGGCACCACCACCATCGCGAGGCCACCTTCAGGCAGGACGGGCACGACCATCGCTAGGTCATCCTCAGCCACCACCATCTCTTGCCCATGGTCAGCCACCACCATCTCTTGCCCATGGTCAGCCACCACCATCTCTTGCCCTTGGTCACCCACCACCAGTGTTAGGTCATCCTCATCCTAATGCCCATCGTCATCCTCCAGCTCCTCATCCCCACTCTGCTCCTCTTCTCCCCCACTCCAGTCCGGATCATCCTTCTTGTTGTCTTTGTTGCTGCCGGAGTCGCTGCTGCTTTCGCTAAAGCCAGAATCAGTGTTGCTTTTGCTACAGCCATAATCGCTGCTGCTTTGGTTGTAGCCAGTGCCGCTGCTGCTGCTCCCATTGCCTGTCCAAATGCAACAATGACCGTTAACAATCGATGTGAGACAAAGCCAAATGTAGAGGAATAAGAAGAGGCAGAACGTACGGGCATCATCATCGTCAGCGTAGCGCATGCGACACATAGTCACGTTGAACACCTTCACGATGAGCATGGTGGCGTTGTCATCGTACGTGAAGAGAAGGAAGTACCCCAGCCGCAGGTCGTAGGCATGGTAGAACTTCTCCCACCCACGATACAAGTACATGTTGCCCTCCTTGATCACCAACTCCACATCCCACAGCCTGCGAAACCCGCTGTCACATTATTTGGCGGATCTTCACCCGGCATGTTCATAAAACTGTCAGGCAGCCTCTGTAGTTTGGGACAATGAGTGATGTAGCAAACAACAGATGTCATAATAAGATGGGTGAAGGGGAGATCTCTCGTTTTATATACCCGCGTTATGGATGATACTGAAGTCCCAAGTATGATACTGAAGAACTCGGAAGCATCCAACTCGTACTGCGGTGTGGCAGAGCGGCGGTGGCTGCTTCCCCCCATCTATGATAAGCAACAGAAGAGACCAATTAGTACCCTTACAACATTATCATACAACATTATAGTAGCATAAATTTTGAGCAGAAGATAATCAACTACACCAATGCACTTTCGAAGTTCCCGCTTCCCACCTAGGATGTTGTTAAGCGAGGACTAGTGCCAAATGCATTTTTCGTACGGAAATACATCACATGCCACTATGTTATTTAATATCATTCTTCTCGAAGACTAATGATTGTTACATCCTACTAAAATGATGTTCTGTCCTCAGAGATGTCTCGTTGCTTATGAGGAAGCAGCAAATAAACACTTGAAAAAAGCTCTCGTCCTCGAAGATGCAATATCTGATTTACCCAAGGTTGGCCTTGACAATTTCCTCCCCATGTTCAATTAATTCTGGAGTGATGCTTGAGCCTTTTTTTATGTCTGTATGAATTATATTGCTTTCTACAGGTTCAGAACCATCAGCCTAATGATATCATGGAGTATGGCAGTAACCCCAAAACACAGTTCCAACACTATATCCGGCTCAGAAGTAAAGGTGTGACCTATTGAATGTGCAAGCTTAATGTCAGCAACTAGTTTCTTTATAATGATTTTTTTCTCTGTTATGCCTTCTGTCTTTGCATATGCAGAGTTATGTTTTTTTATTTCAATCATGTGGGTGGGTTTAATGATGTCAAAACCTTGCCGTAGTTTCCACTATTTTAATGTTTTGTATGATTTCTTGGTTATATTACCGTTCTGAGTTATGTTGTTCTGTTATTTTATTCGAAGACATGAAGGGTTACTTATTTGAAGATGCTACTCCTAAGAAAGGTCAACTTTTCGATCATCAGCCTCTACAATTAAACAATGATGCATTCTTCCTTTTCCTTTCCATCTTCTTCTTCTCCACCTCTCTTCTTTTCTTGTTCTCCTTTTTCTTTCTTCTCCTTCCTCCTCCTCCTCTTCTCCTTCTTCCTTTCTTTTTCTGTTTTTCAACTTTCTTCTTATTCTTCTTCCTTTTTTTCCTTTTTCCTCTTCTTCTACTTGTTCTTCTTTTTTTCAACTTTCTTCTTCTTCTAATTATCTAAACCTAAATCTAGCACTAACCTAAACCAACCACTAACCTAAACCTATCAATAACCTAATTAAACCTAAACAACAAAGAAAAATAGTAGAAAAAAACAAAAAATGCTCACATTGGCTGCGGGGGCAGGGGGTGGTGGTGGACGGCCGCGGTTAGGGCAGCGGCG